>NC_056482.1:8625359-8896988 GCF_008729295.1 Plectropomus leopardus
TGTACTTTATAACTGTGGCCATTGAGTCACATAAATCAGCTTGCTGCCCTGCTTTACTCACGTTGAAATGAAGCAGTGGTGAATACAGGATTGTAAAATGGCAGCGCAGACTCGGGAGGGAAGCTCATTAAATGATCGCAGTGAGTGACACACTTCTGTAAAGGAAGACGTATTAACTTTCAACTCTATTTGACTTGAAGAGGGCGATCTCTAAAAATACTCCCAGCTAAAAAGAGTAGCACAAAAGGTCCCAGGCTGGTTCATAACCATCCAAAGATTAGTGACCTTGCAAACTGCAACTAATGAGTACCTAGATTGTCTTAATTTTATATTTGTAAAACGCCAGAAAGAAAAGGTTTAAATGCCTGTAACAGTTTTCCCAAAGGTCAAGGTGACATATATGTATTGCTACTTTGTCTCACAAACACTCTAAAAACAAAAAGACGTTCAATTTAAAATATTAAGCCCAGTTCAGTCTGAAGTCTCTATACTTACGTTCTAATTTCCAGCTTTTCAGGCACAAGTGACAAACTGTAAGAGTACTTTGTTTACTTGGGTACGACATGAGCCAAACAGTTGCAGCAACCCACCGCATGACACCGACACAGCCTCAGGGATGTCAATGAGACGGACTCAGGCTTGGGGACGGAATGCCATGGCAACCGAACAACCGACAGTTTGTAACTGACTTAACCAAAAAACTTTGCTACAAGCTAATTGGCTGGTGAAACAGTTGATGTGTCTTATGTTCTAAAACTAGCCACTGGTAACTTAATAAGCTGAGTCACAGGGGACGCCATCAAGCCTGCATCTTTTTCCCGTAATGTTCTAAAATGGCTTTGTCTCTTGGTTTAAATTGGAGTTTCCTACAGAGCAAAGAGAAGCAGAAGTTTTTTAGGAGCTGAAACCAGCAAATATTTGGCATTTGATAGTCAAGGAGCGATTATTTAGTGAAAAATTTAGTGAAACTTATTACCTTTACAGTCAGGGGCATAGGATTGGGAGGGAAAAGGGGTCTATACAGGGCCCTCATGTGAGGAGGGCCCGGCAAAGATACTAGAATGAATAGCTGTGGATTCACGAAGGGGCCCTTTGAGAATGAATATGTACAGGATCCAGAATTTTGTGTATGCCCCTGTTTGCAGTAAATACTGACTCTGTTTATGAGATTTTCTTGATGCATTATGTGTTTGCGTTGTATCCCCCTGATTCTGAGCAGCTTTCTGTGCTTTTTCAGAGCCGTACGAGGAGATATTGATTCTAGCACATAGCAGCACATGGAACGCTAATTCATAATTTAAAAGACACAGCGCTCGCCACATTTACACCAGTGGTTCCCTGTTGTGAATTACTGTAGAGAGGAAACAAGGGAGAGACTGAGAGGAGATCGTATCTGTTTTAATGAATAACAGCATTATTGTAAGGTTCCTGTTCTGATAAAGAAAGTAAAGTAACCATCTTTAGGAGCCATTAGTTGTCGCAGGAAGTGCCTCAGGACATAATAAATGGTCATCTGAGTCACCGTGCCAGGCCAGCCAAGTCACAAAATCTAATAGTATAAAAGTCCCTTCTGCTTTCAAGTCCCATTAACAATGCTCAAGGGCAGATTCAGAGCACATTAGTGCTGCAGAACAACTTGTACTTGTTGTTTGTCCGATGTAATGCTTAGATTACTGTCTGCGCTCATAATTGAGTCAACTGAAGATAAATGGACTCTAAATGTTTGACTGAAGGCACAGGATCGACCTGTGAATTAGATTTTGGCACATAGGATTGATGAGGATTTTTTTGGTGACAACGCTATTAGAAAATATTAATATCACAAACAGGTGCAGTGTTTTTGTGATGATCTGTGCCTAAATTGTGCTGGTTTGATTAGCTTCTCTGTATAACAGCTGTCCTATTGCAGGCACAAACATCTCTCGGATTTTCATGCGTTCGTTTTTCTGCAGCTGGTTACAGAGTGTTATTGAGGAGTTGAAGTGGCACTAGTAGAATGCGTCTGCAGATCAGTACTGACATGAGCCTCCGATGATGAACACTTGATCACATAATGCACCCAAAGAGGCTCTTCGGGTTCAGTATACCCTGCTGAATTTAGCACAACACCCACGGAGCACTCCATATACTTGCATAATTATCAGCTGGTAATAAGAGAAGTTGTACGCCCACTGATGTTTGGATGTATGGAATGTGAATAATCTGTTCTTAATTGAAGAACAGCAGACTTTTAAAGGAAACTTATTGCCAACAAATCCTATGAAAAGCCCAAAACCAAAAATGAATGGATCGCATCTGTTCAGTAGACGTCCATTGTTGTCCAAAAAATACACAAGTTGCACAAGATGACGATGTTGATGATGTTGATTATGTGCCGATCCCCACATATATTGTCTTGGTGCTCGCCAATGCACAAAATCTTTACCTGAAAATGGTCCCAACAAACAACCCCATCGACTATCCTTTAGAGCGGATATATTGAAACTTAACACTTCAGCAATGCTGTGGTGAAGGTGTTGTCACAAAAAAACACCTTGTTATGGTTTGGAAAATATTATGTCTAGGCCTAAAATGCCCCATCTCCCTAAAATTAGTTGGTTTCTTAACATCCTCATTATGCGAGTGCTATGAACCACCTGCACCAAATGGCCTCCTCTCATAAAATCACTGTCATGGTTATGGTGAAAATTTCCAGAAATGAAAGCCAATAGCGTGTTTCATTAGACAAAGATATGTTTGTGTTACAAATTTGTAGACTTGAAGTTCAAGTTTAGATAATCCCTGAAGAGATTTAAAAATAATATCTGGCTGAAAATATGGTCTACATTGTGAAAATCTGCTCTTGGCAAGTCTGTTGGCGTCTTTCCCTCAGAAGTAACTTGACATTCACAGCAACGTTGGCAGCAATTATTGTTCCTCCCTTAAATCACTGCGACTTTAATACATCCAATTAAAAGTCTAACACTCTTTCAGGCCAAATATTGTGTGAAAGTTTGGATCACACTCAGAACAGCGGCAACTGCCGAGCAGGGCCGAAATAAACCGTTCAAATCATGATGTCATTAACTGAAAATGCATTCTAACCATGTTTGGTGTCATACTTTGACGTATTTTTCCTTGAGGCAAAAAGCTGGTCCCCCTTAAATGTATTTGTGTGTGTGTATGTGTGTGTGTGTGCGTGTGAGAATGTGTTAAGTTTTGCAAGTGAACACATGGGCTTGGTTGTATGTGTTTGACATTTTGCACAGAAAGCAGAATAAATCCCGAAATAAACTGATTCATTTTCTTACTAGTGCGCAACAGTTTAGCCGACTCAAAGGGGACGAGACAGGAAATTGGACCGGTCCCGTTAATTTCTCGGATGATGGATCTCTGAAGCCGGCCAGAAATGGAAGGAAAAGGTACTTTTCCAGCGTGACTGACTGCACAACACCTCTGAGAAAAGAGAGTGTGAGAGATGAGAGAGCGAGAGAGCGAGAGAGAGACAGAGTGAAAGAGAACACAAAAATCCATCCTAGTGACGACCCAGCCCTGCATGCATGGACTGGGCCGCTGATACAGCACAGCAGTCTCCTCAGATGCTTTAGAGAGAACACAAAGCTGCAGCACATGTACATTTTTTTTATGCTCTACTTGTTTTTGTAATCTGCAGGGTTAGGGAAGTTAGCGGGGGGTGGAGGACACATATTTAACTCTAACTTAACCTGTCTGCATGTTGACAGATGTTTCCGTCAGAATTTTCAGCCAGATTCACAGATCTCCGTAATAGTCACACCCTGCCTAGCCGATATTAAGAAGAAAAAAAAAAGGTAGGCCAGTTTGAAGGCATTTTTTTTAGTACTTTCACAGAAACCCAAGAATGCCTCTTTCTTTTTCATTACTCTGAAAGGTATAAACTCTCATATTTTTTCAGTGGTGGTTGCACTTCAGATTTGCTCTTGCATGTTGTCTGATCCTGTCCACCTCGACCCCAGATCCCCATCTCCCCCCTTCAGAAGCTGGTTGAACCACGGTCTCCTGTTGATGTACTGGCTTCTCCTCGTACGTCTGTGTCCCATCCAGCACCCATTTCCGAATGCCTTGTCCTCCTCAATCTGTGTCTCATGTGTTCTGCACAGCTCTGTGTGTATGCCATGTACATAGTGTGGACACTTCTTTCTGCTCCCCCCCCTATCGCCCCTTCTCACATCTGCATTGTCTCTCTCTGCGACCTGGACTTACCCCCTTCTCCACTTTACTTTCCTTGTTACAATACGACAGGAATGTGCCAGATTTAGCCCCCTAAACTCCAAATCTTCATTGAGCAATAGATGTTAGTGGTTAAATGCTGGCTAGTCTTTCTCATTCTGGATTGGTTTTTGGACCAGCATTGTCCGATCAACCCTTAAAATGCCACATGAGATGAAATTCATCTCATTCAGTGAATCATTTGCTTTTAGATCTGAACCGAGAACACTTGCAAAGGTTTCATCATCTTAGCTAAAACAAGCATGAAAAGCCCTATTTGAAGTGTCAAACAGATTCTGTACAGCAGATGCTCCTCCTAGTTAAACCTCAGAAATACACTGCATCATCAGGTGGATGTAGACAACCAGTTTCATTGTTCCTTATTTGTGCGATTTCATCCCAGCATCTTGTTCCTTTTAATGCATCCCTCCATTGTATTTGCTCGTTGTGTTCTTTAATTCCTATTATTTCTTTATAAACTCGCCTCATTTGCCTCCACAGGTAATATTCTGCAATATTATCCATCTTCAAAAACACCACACTCCATCTTACCTATCTGATGTGACTGAAAATTCATTCTAACAAATACACACCGCAATCGTTCCCATTTTGGCATTAAAGCCTGTCCCTTTCTGTCAAGGATTTTCCATTATAAATTTGAAAAATATATTGCGACATTTACAACCAAGATTCAGATATACCTCAGAGGGGGTATATTTGTATACAGTGAAAATAAAATTAGCTCTATGGATCAATTTCTATATTTATATCAAACAAGTTTAACAAATTTAAATGCAGCCTGTGGCTGTCTGCCCAAACCTAAAAGGAAAATTATAGATCAGAGCTAAAGAGAGAAACCCCCCTGGGCGTGAGACTATAGACACGTTAGACAAAATCATTTGGCTGATGTGATAACATAATGTACCTTTCTCACATTTTACTGCCTGCTCATTTCTCATGCCTGTGTAGCTGAGATAAACAGTTGGAACATTGTTGCATTTGCATGCAAGTTGAAAACATTTCAAGGAGATTTTTTTCCGAGACTTTCAAGGCAAAGTATATTTTGAAGCACTTATTTTAGTCAGAGTAATGTTTCATCTTCCACCGAGTGTTATGTTTTAATTTGACCTAGCAACTTTATGTGGTAAATCTGTATAATTTCCTTCCAAGTCAACACTTGGTTTAACCCTTTCAAACCTGGATCAACATTATTTTTCTTGTGCTGGATTCAGACACCTTTTACAAGCTGTTAAATCCTTTGAAATCTGAGCAAATTGGTTTGATTTCTTTTTTAAATCCTGGGGAAAAGGCAGTAAGCAGCTCGGTAAGAAGTGACCCACAAATTGCAAGAAATTAGTAAAAAGTGACAAGAAAAAAACTTTAAAATAAGTGTTTTTTTTTTTAAACAAAACCAAGAATTTGTCTATAAGACTATATTAATAAGGTTTCAAAGGGCTAAACAAATTGGTGATACAAAATTGTGAAAATAAATGCACCAGTGTGGTCTGTGTTCAAAATTGAGACAAAATCAAATGACCTTTTGATTTGTGCCCCCACACCAAAAAAAAATTGAATTCAAACTTATTAAGAAAAAGCGAGACCATGTGACTTTTGCTAAACAGCGGCCACTGTGGCCAAAAGTGGTAATTACAGGAAAATAGTACACTAGGTGAATATTGATTTTCAGCTATATACCCTACCATAGTATATTAAAGAATATTATAGATCAAAGACAAAGCCAGATGATGTGACTTTTGGGACTCAAATTACAAATCTGTCTGCTATTTCAGCACCACAAACAGATTTATTGATTGATTGTAAGATGAGATTTACTTTTGTGAAGTTATATTTTTTTGATAAGTAACCTTATTCTCTTTCTTGATTTATTTAGATAGATAAGACAATTTTATTAAGGCTAAATTCATACATTACATTGTTTTATATTGCCCCTGCTTTAAGTGAAAATGAGGAACTACTTAGTGTGGTGCACCTTCCCCTTTAGGGCAAGGGTTGTTAAGCTCGCGGAGTGATATGAGAGATGCGCTCCTGTGATGAGATCGGTTGTTGTTTTGACACAACGGACATTAGAAAGAGACGGATAAACTGAGAGGAGTTCTCCGTGCTTTTCTTACCCACAACCCTCAGCTAAATTAACCTTTAATGTTAAGGCTGGAGGAAGGCACCCTTAAAGCAACTACGGTTGTTTACACACACCTCTCAATATGGAGGTTGCTTAGCCGGTGGATAGCAGCTAACGGTGCTAACGGTGCTAACAGTGCTAACCATTATATGGGCACCAGTGCTGTCAGAGCCAAGTTAGGGGGCAACTGGAGGGCGATGCTAGCTTCTGCAATTAGCTTGCCAATGGGATACACACAAGGACTCACATGCACATGCAGCTGGACCTTCTCCCAGGACAACGAAACAAGAAGCTGTCAGTACCACACAGAGGTAGCATGATTTTATTCTCAGCTCCGGGCTCCAGAACTATATCTTTACGTAGTAAAAAGTTGTTTGCTGCTATATTAATGCTCTAAATATCATTTACAGCTTGTTGAAATACATCCTGGCATGCTAAAATACTATGTTACAGGAGCGCAATAAGAAAAGTCAGTCACACTTAATGTTTGTTGGATAGCATTTATCAAAGGTTTTCTAACATTAGCCAATTTAACGTAAGCTAGTCATACCGGAGCATGTGAAGTCAATGTGATGTCATGAATTCAGCTTTTTGTTTGTAAGAGGAATTAAATGTCTTCTTTCTCATATCAGTAGTCACATAGTCTCGCTTTAACATACAGTCCTCTGTAAAGCTGGAAGCAACTCCATATTTCAAAACCACTCCATCAGCAAAAAACTTATACACTTGAATGTGTGTACAAGCTACTTACGTCTCATATATGGCCGTTTCAGCAAAGTGTAGTTATGGAAAGAGGTTTGTTTTTTCTTTTTGGTTCATTTTTGTAGCCTGACAAAAATCCTAAATGTCATATGCCCACCATGGTTATCGCTTCTTGTAATCATAGAGACAAATAACGTTACACTGATGATCTCCTTCTTCCCTCCTTTCAGCTTCCATCCTAACCAACCCCCATCCTTTCCCAAAACACAAACACGCACATTTCATCTAGAATCCAGACATAAATACAATGTGCTGCAAGAAATGATGCGTCAGTGCACAGATAAATGGCAACTTAACGAAACATGGATATGAATTTAACAATGAATGAATGAATCCTTTTAACTTTCTCTGCAGAGGCATTTTGTCAAATCCACTAAAAACACAGTCACACCACGCCGAAGACATTATTTTTTTTCTTGGTTAATGTTGTCATTTCAATGTAATGATTGTTTTATACGTGTAAAATAGATTTATCAGATTCTAAAACTCTAGTTGAAAATACTACATTTAAAAAAAATCTTATTTGTTATTGCTTCCATGTTCTGATTACCAGTTTGCATGAACATCTGTGTATGTGTTGATGTGCACAATGTATCAACATATTGTTACAGTATTATTTTTATGCAGTTAATTATATGTGTTTAAATATATTGTACTGCCTCATACCAAAACACAGACACTCTCATACTCACATTTACCACACACTGCTATCTAATCCACAATTTTAACAAACTATTCACTGGAAACACATTTTATCATTCTGGTTATTTTCTTTTTCTCATCTAAATTAATAAACAGTATATTAACACATTTTAATCACACGATGCCAGTTATAAACTGGAGTTAAACCATGCAAGTTCTCATCATAACCAATTAAATAAGTGAAAATATGAGAGGCATTATTTTCTTCATTTAGTGTATCACATTGGTTTAGACTAAGATGTAATAGAATCTGGTGCAAGTGTCCAGGAAACTGTATGTTACTATCTCCTTTGTGACGCCTAAATTCAGTTGCATCACTTCTCTCATTTGTCATCTCACAACACTGCTACACTGATAAACTAGTATTTCATAAAGACATTTTGTAGTAAATGTAAGCTACTTTCCTTTATGGTGTTCTTTCAACACACTGTTTTATATATTGTATTTTATTTCCACAGTTTTCTTGTTAATTCTGTTGATTCTCTTGTGTGTGTGGAGAAGTTTAGGCCGAGGATGACTGTGTCTATCCCTCCAGGTATCTGGAAAACTACGATGGCTCATATGAATACAACTCCACTGCTTGCAGGGAGCTCAGACAGGAGATTATGGACGTCAAAGTCTTGACAATGTGAGTGTTCATTGTGATGTAGTCCACACATGCTGTGGACAACCTTATTTACATTAACATCTTTTTTTCCCCCAAGGAGATCTTTAAGTACCTGTCAAGTAGGTATACGGAGAAATCCCCCACCTGCTTTGAGGAGACAAAGAACTGTCTGTGCTTAGAGGGACCTGTGAAAAATACTCTTTTACATTTTAGCGTGTTGAAATTTTTTATTAATGAGGTTGGAGGATTTTCGTCAGACGTCCACACGTGTGTGTGTTTCTGTGTGTGTGTGTGTGTGTGTGTGTGTGTGTGTGTGTGTGAGAGATCATGGTGAAATGCGGTATTGGTGACACCGATTGTAGCAGGAACTATTACAGAAGCTGTTTTGAATAATCTACTTCGCCAGGTATTTGTATATCTGTCTGTCTGTAGACAGATTTTGTTAGGGTGACAGCATCGCAACAAAACTTTACAGGTGCGTAGTTAAGATCAAAATGAAGTCCGAGTTCCACAGTGGGAGTGGTCTAAGCTAAGGGTGCCGGAAGTAGAGGGGCAGGAAGCTTGGAGAGGGCCCTTGGTCCCAAACTTAAAGCCCCTAGCTCCTGAAACTTTACAGGTGTGTAGTTAGGGTCAGAATGACGGTCAAGTGCGAAGATGGGTGTGGCCTGAGAAAAGGGGCTGAAAGTAGGGGGTAAGAAGAAGGGAAGGGGTGTTTGACCACCCTGTTTACGCCCCTGGTCTACAAGGCAAAACTATCCAAGCCGTGCAAGACACATTCACAAAACTCTACAGATGTGTAGTTGAGATCAAAAATACTGCAACATTTGACCCACATTCATTTTATGCTGCAGATCCCTGTATTGCACCTGGAAAAATCCCATTGCAAGTTGGTCTCCAGTGCAATTTGGTATTAATTCAGATAACAGAGACAGCATTCTGCCTATACATATTTTTATCATAATCATAATTTGTAATATATAATTCCTAGAGTCTAGAGTCTTACCTGTGATATAAACATTTTCCTTGACTCTGATAGTGGAATTTCATCTGAAATGATGTCATGAACATAAATAGATTTGATGACTCTTGAGCATTATCTCTTGGCTGTTTTTTTTTTCATAATCAGAGTGATTAATGAGTGATTAATTTGCAGTGACTCTGTGAGTATCTTTGAACAACAATCATCATTAGCATAACAGCTGCAAGTGCTTTTTTTGTCAATCTAACTGCAGCACGCTATATATAAAACATTATGGAGTAAATCAATTCAGAGATTCATTAGACTCCAATCCTCACTGCAATACGAGCAGCACATTTTCCGTTGTATGAATGTGAACATTGTCCAGTGACCTTTTGTGCGTGTCCTTCAGGCTGCCAAACTTAAATATCAAACACATTCTGGGTGCTTGATGAGGGGCCATGAGGCAGAGAGCAGCTACTGAGCTACTGTCACTCTGCCAAACAGTGAAAGTAACGGTGCCACCCTGCCTCCCAGAGCAAATCACATCTCAAAGGAAATGTCAGTTCAAGGGCAGCTATTCACAGACATCCTTGATGAGGCTGCCGTCTCTGTGTTAAGAAGTCTAGATCCAGTGGCGTCAGTACAGCCAACACAGAGTAACCACTGCAATTTTCTGCCCCCCCCCCCCGTGTTTGTCTTTTTGAGTCGATTTTAAGATGTTTCTTCAATTTATTACCCTGGTAGAGACATCAGTCGGAAAATACATGGCCATGGGTATCCTTCCTCATTCCACAAGTCTCTCTGCCTGTCTGCCAGGGTGAAAACCTCAGAGCTGTTTGAGAGATGGCGAAACCTGCAGGTGTGTAGGTGGGAGCAGAACAAGGAGGAGACCAGCAACTTCAAGTAAGCATCAGCCAGTCTCAGCAGAGGAAATGTACATATGAATGACTAGAAAAAAAATGTACATAACCTCATTACCTCTCAGTTTGCACACTGCATACTTCTCTTTTTTTCACTGCCTTTGTTTTTTGGTCCTTTAAACCCGTGCTCTCATTTGTATACATAACATCTCAAAAAATGTAGTTGACATTAATTTATCACATTTTACTTTGTAATTTTATAAAGAACTGCTCAGAAACTTTATTTTTCACTAACAAGAAGTTTCAGAGGTTTGCAGCATAACCTCTTAGACTCTGTGGATTGTCATATTCTTTATATATCTGTGATTAGTGTTGACAGAAAGTTTTATGTAAGACTGCCCCATCACATCCTATATGTCTAACCACGTCACTTTAATTTCGATATGATGCGTATGACACGTACAAGTAACACATGCGTGTTTTGCAGAAACATACGACGTCAGCATTTTATTCTGGCAAATGGGCTGAAAGGGGAGTTAGATCCCCCGTCACTCTTAACATAAGTTTTGTCCTTATTTAATAACATACTGTACATTTCTTCATCTGTAAATTACTTTTTGCAAAACAAAATAATCTATACTTGTTCATTTATAGCTTTCTAGCATATTAAAGAAGACATATGTTCTTTACTTGGTGTAATAGCAGTGCTTTATGGTCATATTCAAAGAAAAAAAAGAAAAAAAAAGGTTGATTTTGCAAATCCTTTTTTTACACATACAGAGGCAGGGTCTGTGGGACCCGAAACACTGAGGAGGTGAAGCCAATATCAACACAACGCAAGGGTTAAGCTACTTTTTGACTTGATTGTGCCATGAAGTCTTTTAGACACTAACTTCCTTCTTTCTTTGTCTTCGTGAAGGATGTCTCTGTCTCGCTGCTGTAATGCTCCGTCCTTTCTGTTCACCACCAAGAGGAACACTCCTGCAGGGACCAAGCTGAGGTACGAGGTGGACACCAGTGGTATTCTTCCCATCACCACTGAAGTCTTCAAGATGTTCCCAGATGTGAGTTCATCACCTTTTTATGAGCATTCCCTTATATTAAATTGTATTATTCTACCATTGGCCTCATGCTGCTAAACCTGGTGATAAGATCTATCTGATTTCAAGAGCCCACAATGCTGTCTGAATCTAACAAAACGTGTCTGTGTCATCCAGGATATGCCGTATTCCAAATCACAGTACAAGAAATGTGCTGTTATTGGAAATGGCGGCATCATCAAGAACACCAAATGTGGAAAGGAAATTGACTCAGCAGATTTTGTGTTTAGGTATACAGGATGTAGTCCTTCAATATGTGTTATTATTGTCTATGAATAAAACGTAGCAACAATGCTAACAACTTTTTGAGCACATAAAAAGACTATCCAGAAGAAAATGTTGGCATTGTACATTTCTGCAAAACATGAATATGTTACATTTGGACTTTTTATATCTATCGTTAATGTTTCTACAGTGGCATAGCTCAATTTATATTTATATGAGCGGACTTTCGCACAGGACAAAAAAAAAACCATTAACACCATATAACATTAGGCTTTTGTATTTAATGGGAAGAGCACATTGGCAGTCACCCTGGAAATAGGTGGATGCACTAATTTTAACCACTTTGCCAGGACAGGGCAATGATGCTCTGCTACAAAATACTGGACTGTATCCAAGCAGCACTTTAACATTGTTCAAAGTTTAATTGGCACTGAGTTTGTCAGACAGACAGAATAAGTAAGAGATATAAAAAAAGAAGTACTGCTGTAACATTTCCATTGGCCTCCATGCTGCTTTCTACTATTTATTGCCTGTTTAGTGGTCTGTTTGTAATGTCAAACATGACAGAAAAAAACAGCAGATTGCTTTGATTTCTTTTAAAAACTTGGCTAAAAAGGCAACAAACAACTTGGCAAGAGATATCTCACAAATTGCAAGAAATTAGGAAAAGCTGACAAGAAAATGATGTGGAAATTAGTTTTAAAAAAAGAGAGAGAGACAGAGAAAGGAAAAAAATAAGAAAATAATTATTAGGAAAATAATTATATCATCATAATTATTTGTTATCAACAGTTACATTTTTAACACTTTTTTCAAGCCATCACCATATTTTGAAACCATTTTCTTTCATTTTTTGTGTGGTTATTTTCAGGTAATTTTCCAGCAACTCTTTCCTAAATGCTTATTTTGGGTAATTTCTTTCTCATTGCCTTCCTCCCATGTTTTTGAGAGAGATTGAGCCAGTTTGCTCAGGTTTCAAGGGGTTTCCTAACCATAACCAATAACTTTTTGTGTCTAATCATAACCACATTATCCACAGCGATATAGAAACATTGAGTTTGAACATAACCGCTACACATGTCACATATCCATGGTTTGCAGAGATGTACAATGCCAACATTAATTCCTGAGTTTTGATTGTATACCTACAATGTCTGTATCATGACACTTGAACTGTTGCCAGTGTAGTTAAAATACACTTTACTGTGATTGGGCTGTAAATAGGGAGCACCTGATTGGCACCAAGGCAGCCAAGTATTGCACCCTGATTGGACAATTAGCTAACAGCTACTTAAGCTTGATTCATTGTGGAAGCCCAACTCCTGATCACAAATATTACATGATTTATTGTGCAACAGACCAGCATGCCCAGTTTGTGTCAAATCACATTTGATACATTTGATATATTTGAGCTCCTTTATCATTAGAATTGTACGTTTTATTTTTGCAGGTGCAACATACCACCCATCAATGAGAAGTACTCTGCTGATGTTGGCACTAAAACAGATCTGGTGACAATAAATCCGAGCATTATTACAGAGAGGTACTGGAAATATGGGTCTGAGTAAGAAATCAGGCCTATCTCTTTCTCAATCTATCTCCTTTTGGCGTTTGGCGTCTCATGTTTTGCTTCCTCTGCAGATTTCAGAAACTGGAGAAATGGCGCCGACCGTTTTACGAAGTTCTCCAGAATTACGAGAACTCCTCAGTGGTGCTTCCCGCCTTCTACAACACCCGCAACACAGATGTATCTTTCAGAGTCAAATACATGCTGGATGACTTTGACTCCCAGAGGGGCGTGTTCTTCTTCCACCCGCAGTACCTCCTCAACGTTCAGCGTTTCTGGGCGGTGCAGGGCGTCCGGGCAAAACGGGTCAGCAGTGGCCTGATGCTCGTCACCGCTGCCCTGGAGATGTGCGAGGAAGTCCACCTCTACGGTTTCTGGGCGTTTCCCATGAACCCTTCTGGCATCTTCATTACTCACCATTACTATGACAACGTCAAGCCACGGCCGGGCTTCCACGCAATGCCACATGAAATTTTCAACTTTATTCACATGCATACCCGTGGGATCATCAACGTACACACGGGTCAGTGCACGTGATGTCTCACTCGTGTGCGTTAACGTGGTTTACCGTTTAGTTGGTTTATTTTAAAATGTGTTTCATTTTAGTCCAAGAGACACTTATGTCCTCCCTATTTAAAAAGTGAGTTGGCCTTCAGAGCGTCCACTTCTTTGCTCTCACTTATTCCACGATACAGTGAAGGTAGCTTGCTTTGATTGCCAACATACTTATGTGTACCTTAAGTTGTTTACTTAGCCGATCAGATCGCTATGGTTATCTCCGACTCTTTAACCATAGGATGCTTGTTTTTAAATGTGAAAAGTGGTCATCATAGTGATGTTGTTTCTGTGAAGTTTTCTAGTGGCTCTGCTGTACAGAGGTGTTGTTTTCTACTCAACGTTGCACAGATATTTACGCTGAAACGGGCCGCAGTGGGTGTCTTTGTGCCCCCTCATTCCCACTCTCTTTCTCTCTTTATCTCTGACACTCTGTGGGTGTGGCAGCTTTTAATGTTTGTGTAAAACAAAACCTGAACCTTGATATTAAGAAAAAAAAATTGTAACATCCAATTGTCTACTTTTGTAATCTGTTTCCTATTCTCCAGATTCACTGGGTGAATATTTTAAAAACACTATTGAAACGGCCTGTTTTTAGTGGCCTACTTCTATCTTAAAAATCCCCTCTGATATATCTGGTGAAAAAAAAGGTATGAGAAAAGGCAAGGATATTTTCTTTGTCATGATTTTGGACAAAAGCCAGATAAATATTTTAAAATGACACCAACTGAGCAAAACTTTGACTTTTAAGGCCGTCCAATTTGTAAAGTGGCAGTACTTACGGCACTGTCGAGCGACCCAGCCTCTCGTTGTCATTCATGTCTTAAGCCATGCTGCCTTATGAAATATCAAACCCCTCTATATGATATGCAATGCACCCATGTGTTTTGCTTATCAAAAAATACATTAAAATCAAACTAAATCTTAGTTTGTCTCTTGAATCAAAGGACATGTAAGACTCTATGGTGTAGGAGTTCATGTGCGGTTCTCAGCTCGTATTTTATTGGAATTAGCAAAGTCTTACTCCCTGTAAACTCCATTCATAATCATGTAATGCTCTGCATGACTTTACTCTATACTTGGCTTTGTGTGTGCCTGCTTCAATGATCACTGAAATATGTTTACACTTAAGCCTCCACTGGAGCTCACAGTGCTTTTGGAGATATATACACGAACCTTTTCACAGAGAGATGAATGGATTCGTTGAATTGTATAATAGTGGATGCAGTTGAGTCATTGATTGAAGATGCACAAATGAAGACGGTTGATGCCCTTTTTGTGAAGTGCTACGACCCTTTTATCACCACTGTATTCTTCCACCGTCCCCTTTGAATTGTGAGCGTTCAGTTTTCACTCTAGAAACCGTTGAAAGCTGTGTTTTTACTGTAAGTTTTGTTGTACGCTGCAAAAGGTTTTAAGAGACTGTAAATGCATATTTTGGCACTCCTCTGTTCACGTTCATTATTTCCTTTGTATTTAAAAGTCATTGCTTATAAGATTGTTTCTTTCATCATTTATACAGACTCTTTGTGTGTTTATGCGCAAGAGATATGAGTTTAGCAAATATGAACACCAAAAATGTTTCGGCTTGACCACTAAATTTTTGCACAGACACAAGTGAATCAAGAATGGGGAAAGGAAAGGGAACTGGTCTGTGTACTTAATGGAGGCAATATAAATATATATAACACAGTGCTTCTTAACTGACTCTAGATCATTCTTTATACTGGTATTGTGTTTGTAAATAAACTTGTTTGGATTTTCTCACTTGTATGAATTATTATTGTGTTTGTCTGTTAATGTGTACCTGCAGTACCTGATCATATTGATTTATATAAATACTAATTTAAGTAATAAGTACATTTGCCACAGATAGCATTAGGTATTAAAAATGGGCCACAGAGATGCTAATTTAACTGTCTCATTTTAGACCAGTTAGCCTCTGGTTTGTTTTCTCCAATTAGCTCTTTGAGCAAAGCTGTCAACACTTCAATTATTAAGCAGCGGCTGGTGTCAGTGTCCTCTCACTGACTGACTCAGCAGAGGATGGCTGGGAGTATGGCAGATCATATTTTAGCTGTGTTGTAGCTATTGTTTTCCCCTCTTATTCCCCTCTCTTTCTCCCCCACAAATAGAAAAAAAAACTCTTCACTGTTAACTTGAACAATGGTTAAGTTCCATTAAGTGTCCCAGTAAGCTTTCCCCAGTGAGTCAGTATGCAAAACACCAGGATTTCCCCTAAATGGAATGCAGCCATCATTAATGTTACTGAACACACCCGTGGGTCCTCACTGCCGCCTGTCAAAATGTCCGCGGTGAAAACAGTCTTTCGGCAGGTAATAATGACACTCAAAACAGGCAATATAAAGTTATAAAGCAAGCCAGCATATGCGTTTTGTTTCATACAGTTAATGAAAGAAGTTGAAACGGCCAAAAGTAAGTAACTTAACTTTAGTCAACAAATGTTTGAAGTGGTTAGATAAAAGCGGTGGCGTAACGGTTGAAAAAACCTAAATATGGCTAAATGGTTGAAATAGTTAGCCGATAACAGTAGCTAAACGTAGAAGTAGAAAGGACTAAGTGGTTAAAGTATTTAGAAAAAAGTAAGGTCTAAAACGTTGTCATAAACACCTAAAAAAATGACTAAACGGTTTATATAGCTAGCTAGAAATAACGGCTAAACTGTTGTGGTAACTGGTATAAAAAAGCTGACCAAAAATGAGCCGTGAATAGTTGCAATAGTTAGCTAAACATAAGAGCTAAATGGTTTAAGTAATTAACATTAGCTTAAACTGCTAAGAATAAGAGCTTAGTGGTTGAAACAGTTAGCTAAAAATAACGGCTAAATCATTGAAATACTTAGCTAAAAATATTGGATAAATGGTTAAAATAGTTGCTAAAAATAAGGGCTAATGGTTCCATTTTTCGTTAAAAAATGGATAAAGGATTGAAATAGTGAACTAAAAAATAAGAGCATAAAGGTTGAAACAGTTAGCTAAAAATAATGCTCAACTATTGAAGTTGTTAGCTAAAAGTAGTGGATAAAGGGCTGGCTGGTGTGTGGTGATTAATAGTTAAAAGTAATGAAATGGTTTAGGCAGTTTGCCTAAAGTAGGCATGCTAGTGGTTTAACAGTTTAAATATCTAACTGAAAACAATGGATAAAATATTGAAGTAGATAAAAGTAGTTGATAAATAAATGGTAGAAATGGCTTGTTTGTTAAAATTTATGGAGAAATAGCTTAAGTAGAAGTAGTAAATAAACACTTCAACTAAAAGTAATATTTGGACAGTTCAAATAGATAACAGAACAATTGCATTGTTAGTCAGTAGTGAAAAGTAATGAATCTCCAGTGAAATAGCTAGAAGTCTGATGTTTTTTTTTCAACTAATCCACAAACTCTAATGTAATTAGCCTTATAATCGAGCAAAAAATTAATCCTCTTTAACATCAGGTTGCAGATGAAGGGGTACTTGAGCTCCAGTGACAGAACAGGAACGGCATACTTTGATGGACAGAGCGTGTCAAAAATGCAGTCACCACCACACGTTTTCATCGAAAAAAGCTTTGACCTGGCTCTCAAATAAACACGATACCACGGGCAAATTCAGGTAAGTTTAGTCTCATGAAATTATGTACATGCAGTTCCCCTTTATGTAAACACAAGGTAAGTAAGAAGGAAAAAACATACCTTGGATGGTGGTGTGCAAATCTGCAAATTCTTATGTTATGAATTAGATTAACTGGGAATGATGTAGGATTTTATCTTTTATGTTACTGGAATGATTCCTCAGTGCACTGGGTCAAATGAGGTTTGACTCTGTGCTGTCATCTGCGGGTTGGGTAATCTGATGTTGAAAGATCAATATGACCAAACTCTGCCCTTCCCCTTGATGCCTACATTACTAGGTGTCAGGTGGCAGCAATAATGCTAATGGGATGATTTGGCTCATAGGTGCAGATGTGTCTGGCTGAAGACTGAAGTCATGGGAAAAATGTTCAGTTGTTTTTGTTACAGTTGACATTTTTTCATAGCAGTCATTTTTACATATAATAACAAGAAAAGCATGGGTGTTTTTAATAATATTAAATGTAGCTGCATTCCACTTGGGGCAGGCCCTGGTATTGTGGAAGCTGGCTCACTGGAATAGCTAATCGATAAGGTTTTTAGTTTTGCCTGGCTTTTTCTACTGTGTCAAGTCAAAGTGTCTGCGGTGAATAAGGTCTGTTAGTCCACATAATAACTAAGTAGGTAAACTAGTCAACATTATTTTTATGATTTTAGGATTTGCAAGCACTGCAATGCTTTTTTGCAGTTGCAAATTATTCCATAATCAATCCATAATTTTAAGGCAATTTTTCCTGGACAAATGATGGGAGGAAAATTTGGTGTATATTTTGTTTAGCACCTTGAATAGTCTTACATTTGAGTTGTCTTAAAAATCTACATTGGAGATGAGATTTCCAAAATACTGAAGTTGTGATCACTCACTTAGTCACAGTAAGCAATTTACTGAACTATGACTTAAGAATAAACTAGTTAATAATGGTTAACACATGGTTAAATTATATTTTAGAAGACAAAATATTAATATTAATTGTCATTGTGTAGATAAGGAAGGACAGCGCAGCTCAGACAGAAATTGCTACTAAATACTTAAAATCTGTAACGTGCAACTTCTTGCTATCCCTTTAAGGAGAGTTGATATGTTTTTAAGGAATAGCTGCATTCACCAGAATCAGCACTGTTTACCCCTTTCTAATTAATGTCCTAAACTAGGCTAAGCTGAGCTAACAACCAGCTGGCTTCATTTTGAGCACACCTATATGAGAGAAATGTCAATTTCTTCATGAAACTCTTGCTTTTCTTTTACTTAAATGTGATTTATGCACATTGCTACACTTTGTTCTATCAGAATAAACAAAGAGGAGTGGTAAGGAAGAGAAAGAGAGAGAGTGTGTGGGTGTGTGTATTAATGTGTGTGTCTGTCTGTCTATCTGTCTGTGTATGTGTGACTGCAGGTAAAAGCGAGACGCCCCCGGCCCGTAAAGCGATCCTAACACTATGAATAATGGAGAATGCCGTGGCAGAGAGGATAAGTTCTCTGTGCAAGGCTCCTTTTTCACAGGGCTTTCTCCCATAGGTCACGTGAGTGTTGACGTGATGGTAATTTTTCATGAGTAGTGTGTGTCAGTCATATGGCCATATACTGCCCAGGTAGGAGACGTCCATGTAGCCATTGCACCCTCTGCGTGTCCTGAGTCTGTGTACCTGCAGCCACACATACCCATGCTGCTGTGAACCCCACGATCTCAGAACCTCTCTGCAGCCAAGGGTCAAATGAATTGTCTTACACCATTAGAAACTCAAGGCAGCACTTACGAAACTAAAGTCCAGGGAAGTGGATGAATAAAAGATGCCGTCGAAACAGAAAAAATCCACAGCTTCAGAAGAAACCGAAGAGGTCGATGACGAAGTGGAGGAAACAGAGCCAAATTTAAAGCAGAGTAGCAATGGTGTGACCCGTGGGGACACCACAAAAGGAGAGACAAGTCGGAAGAAAAACAAGAGTGCAGAGAACTCTGAAAATCAGGAGGCCCCAGAAAAAGAGAAGAAGAAAAAAGAGGCGGACAAAGTAAAAGAGAAAAAGAAGAGAAAGAAGTCAGATGAGGATGCTGAAGCTGGTGTTGTGATTGAAAATGAAGCTGAGGAAGGCGAGCAGAACAATAATGACCCCACGCCCAATTCCAAAAAGGAGAAATCAGAGAAACTCAAAGAGGAAGTGACTGAGGGAGGGAAGGAGGAGAAGAAGAAAAAGAAGAAGAAATCCTCCATAGAGAACCCAGAGGGAGAGGAAGAGATGGGATCCAAGGACAAGAAGTCCAAAGATGGAAAGAAGAAGAAGAAGAAGTCTCACAATGATGGTGATGAGGACCCCTTGATTGAGGAGCATGAGGAGGAGGAGGGTTCAAAGAAAAAGAAAAAGAAGAAGCCAAAGAAGGGATCAGCGGACAGTGATGAAGACAAAAAGAAAAAAGGGAAAAAATCCAAAAACAAACAGGTGGACTATGGTGTGATCTACCAGAACGAGCTGCTGAACTATCACACAGACTCATCAGATGGATATGAGGATGAGTACTACAAAAAGAAAGGTAAGAATGTGACACTAAAGAGCAGACTGAAGCCACACATGCTTTATTTCAGGTAAGTCCCAGTTACCTGACATTTGTATTTACCTGTTGGAGTGTCCCAACTGGTCAAATCTTGACAAGGTGTTTCCTCCAGTTCCCTTCAGCTCCGAGCAGGAGCACCCCGGGGAATCCCTCTGTGATTGTTCTTGGGTGAAAGCTCAGTTATGTTACACATGAATGGAGCCAAACAGAAGCTCGGGGGCAGACAGACGCTGGGTGCTGTCCCAGTCTCTGGGGCTGGGAGAACCACCGGGGCCAGAGTCAGGGCCGGGAGCCAGAGGAGCTTTCTTAAAGCACAGGGCTTTTAAAATGGGGGAACCAGATCCACCAGGAGGCTGCAAAAATGTATAATTTTAAAAATCTTTGTAGTTTGGTTAAGAGGAAGAGGGCTGTAGGGTAATTAATGGGATCAGGAAAAAAAGAGCAACCTAAACAATACAAATATTGAAAACAATTTGTCTTTATGACAGCTCTGAGTAGATCAGAAAAGACATAGTAGTAATTACTAGTATGTGTGTACTAAAATTACCGTAATGTAACTTTGTATCTGAGCAATTCAGTTATATAAGAGCTGAGTTAGATCCCGATCCTATCAAAAGCTTTTTGAAGTTGAAAGCCTCTGTGAAAGCCAGTCAGTGGGCATTTACTGTTGCAGTTCAGTTCCAAGGTCTACAATTAATGCCCAGGCTCAAATGGCAGACCTATCGTCAGAAAAATTGTTGGCATTAAATGTTTATGTAAACCATTAATACATGTTTCAAACAACACAGTGGTTAATGTATGGTTAGGTTTAGGCACATAAAAGGCTTTAAAGTTTATGGTTTGGTAAAGATCAAAAATACCCTCCTCTATACAGTTGTTTGAAGCAGCGATGTCATGGTAAAAAAGCAGTTGCTTTTAGTGGCTTTCAGCGGTAAAAATACAATTGCTTTTACTGGCTACAAAACGCCCACGATTGGAGGGTAACAAGATAATGGACACACAGCAATGACTCATTGAAACACAACCATTATATTGTTTGTTGGAACAATGGCCTGCAGTAGTCTGCAGGCATCTGTTTATACTTAACATATCTGAAAAAAAAATCAACTGCAAACTTATCCTAATTGTTTTATGATTATATTTGCTCTTTTAAAACAGTATCTACTGATATTTTTATGGTTTGTTTACGGTCAGTCAAAGATTCTGGTGTAATATTGAAGCAGCTGAGAGCAAGCTGAAGCACAAGATAGAGAGTGTTTCTTGTATTAACATTGAACTGACACCACATTCTTTCCTTAATCCTAACTAAGTGCTTTTGTTGACTAAACCCAATCACACACTGGACTTAAGAAGCGAACCCCGGTCTCCCACAACTGACAAGTGTTTTCTTGGCAAAGAAATTAGTATTTAAAGCAACTTCTGGGAGACTGGGTTTCCATAAAGGAGCATTAGGAAAGTGTAGCACTCAGTTATATTCAAAGGTGTCTTTAATAAGAAAATTGCATATTAATACATCAAAAAATCTGAACACAAAAGCTTTTGATTTTTTTCCCCCAACAGAGTGTTGAAAATGCGACATTTTAGTATATTTTCCAGTATTTTCACTGCAAGATAATTGCTACCACAAGTGGCTGCTTTAAGTGGACGTGCTTTCAGCTCCTGATCTTTGTGCTGATTAGGAAAGAATTAGCCACTATCATTATGTAGCATCAGTAGCAGTGATACATGCCGGTGTACATGCCGTTCTTAGCTCACTGGCTTACTCAGGCCTCTGACACTCCAAGGAGTTTATCAGGGCTCAGTTTTACCAGGCCACTGTCTATCTGATTTTATCAGGTGTCTCTCTTTCTCTTGAATCCGACTTTAATAGCTCTGCTCACTGTTAATTAGATATCCATGTCCCTGTTGGACTTTGGTCAAATTGCTCTTTATCAAGTCACGGCCTCGACTTTCCTCCTCTTCTGGATGTTTGTGGGTAATCTGTCTTCAGCCTCTGCTGCTTTTGCATGTCTCCCTCACTCAGTTTATCCTTCACTTCCAGTTCCGTTGTGCATTCATTGACATGTGTTTGTACACATGTGAGTACATATGTACTCAGCATGCCTAAGAGAGAACCAACCCTAACAGCCCTTAAAACCACAGTCTACTTCTGATCAGACTGGACACTTAATCCTCCATCGTTTCTCTCCGATGAAGTTGGACCCAAAGTCCCAGACAGTGTCCTATACCTTCCAGTCTATCTTATGTAACCACAGGACAGAGGAGTTTACGTTTACGTTCAGTAATGCAACAGCACTATAGAATTACCTCTGTACAGGCCCAACTATTGAGTCACAGGCAACCGGCAAACACAGAATAAGCTCCTACTGAAGAGTTAATGTTGTTACTGTCACTCAAACAGAGAATACTTCACGGCTATGACTTTGTGATGAGTAATTATCAGCTCACTGGATTCATGGTGACAAAAGTTGAGTGAAAAGTGGCTTACTCGATAAAAGTAGATGTGATTATACAGGCCATGATGCATGTTTGTGAGTAAAAAAATAGCCACAAGCCTGTGCTACAAGACTGACAGTGTACAGCCATGCTGACAGCTCTAAGGCTACACGTTGGCATGGTGGTGTTTTGAGCTAAACGCTAACTCGGGAGCATTAACATGCTCGATGTAGGTATGATGTTTTGACATGTTTCCCCATTTTATTTAAATTATCATGCTGACATAAGCTAATTAGCACTAAACACAAAGTATAGCTCAGACAAATGGAAAGGTCAGTAGTTTTGCAGGTATGTAGTCATAAACCAAAGGATTGTATCTATAAAATAAATACATTTGACCCTGAATATGGCACTGGTTGAATATTTTGGATATCATTTAAGTGTTTAATTAGTCAGTTTATTTAGAGAGGCACATTAAAGTCTGTGCTAAATTTCATGGCAATCCATCCAATAGATCTTGAGACGTTTCAGTGTGGACCATTAGAGCAACATTGCTGCCCCACAAACGTAAACATACAGTGAGCTCAGTGTATGTCTGCTCTCTCTTCCCCTCCTCCGTACAGCCACCTTAAATGACACCAACTGAGGCAGATTTTACAGACTGCTGAGATGTCATCCTGTTTACCCTCCCATCAACTCAGTGGCTCGGTTAGACAAAGAGACACATTTGTGAAATGTGAGAGAGGCTTGGCTGGCGTTATCACACCAGACATGGATTCGCTGCAGATTCGCCGCATTGAATTCCCTGGCAACTGTACATGGAAGGAAACATAACGCTCCCTAATGTTTATAGATTATTGGACACTGCCTGAGGATGTGTCTTTTTGTTTGTCCTCTTATTCAACCTTTAACTTTTTAAATTATTAAGTCCTTGTTAGACTTCACAGAATGTACTCCGGACATGTGCTCTCATTATCTCAAAATCGTAATTCATCCAATATGAACGCCAGGGCACACATTTCTGTCTAATCTCCACCTTTTTCTCTCTTTCAGTTTATGAGGTGGTCACTATCACTGGTGATGTAAAGGGAGCTGGGACAGATGCTAATGTGTTTGTCACCCTTTTTGGAGACTTTGGCGTCACGCCTAAAGTTCATCTGGCAAGCAAGTAAGTTTTAATGGTTTATATTGATATCATTAAATTATAGTGTACTTTGATGGTTTTATTGTCTTAAAGACTTTAAATCAGGTCTCAATGACTCACTTTGCTCTGAGGTTTGATGTGCAGTGGCGCTCTCAGAAGTTTTTCATAGGGGTAGCCAGATAGGGTCACTCAAAATCTCAGGATGGCAAAAATAAAGAAACAACTGAATTTCAGAGTTCTCATTATGCTGTTGTGTATGTTAGTTGAAAACTATGTCAGTGTGGAGGGTTAAGGAATTGCATACTGACATACTTTGGTTTCTAATTTTAAAGCTAACATTACTAATTATCTGATGTGCATAGACTAACACCAGTACAACATTTTTCAATTCCACAGCAATCTCATTTTAATGTGTTATCTAAGACAAATATACAGCTTTGATTTGATGGAATACATTGATTGTAAGGAACAAAACATTTACTGGGAACAAGCCCTCTCAGGTTTAGGGGAGACTCAAACCCATTTTCATTCAGATATCTTAAAGTGAGAGTTCAAGGTGCTCGTTTGAAAATAGCTGTCAGTTGTTCCCTCACCAAAATTGGGACACTCCAGCAGGTTAATACAAATGTCAGGTACCTGAGACTTACCTCAAATAAATAACGCTTCTTTGGAGCGTTATTAAGCCCCCTTCCCGGGAAGCTATGCCAACATAAGTGGTACCTTGCCAGCTTGAAAAATGAGTGACTAATTAACTAACCAGGGCGCCACTGTTTATGTCTTGCTTTAAGTAAATTAGATTTCACTTTATATAACTAGTAAGCTTAGCTAGTTTACTATTTTGTCATTATCAGCTGTTAATGTTTAACCTTTTCTATTCCTCTCTGATCCTTCAGCACAGAAAAGAGGTATTTTCTAAACAGTCTGCTAAAGGATGGCTATGATTCTGTCCTTGTGTTGAGTTATATTGTGCATAACACTGTATGGAGTACCATTCCTGCTCAACATTAACCTGCTGCCTGCGGAGGCCATGAATCAAGACAAAAATAAATTTGCATATGGAGGATTTTTTTAACCTACTTTTTAAAACTCTTTCAGACTGAAACTTCAAAAAAATCATTTGATGTCAGAGAAGCAGCGCAAGTACTTAAAGGTTTGGCTGTGGTGCAGGAATCTCTCCTCTATACAGTCATTTAAAATGTTGGACACAGAATATCTGGAGTAAGGAGGAACTATGTGACATGGCCGGTCTTCTTTTCCATTCAGAGGCAAATGAAAGAAGACCACGATGTCATTTCTGTGGATGATCAAATGACTCTCAGGGGATCTTATCAGCAGTAGGCTCCCTTTATCTCTGCACGCATTGATTGACAGATAGGGTTACCTGTGCAGCGTATAGGATATACCAACGTATTGTAAGCCACACTGAACCATGTCACCCACACCTTGTGGTGGTCCCATTCATCCACCTCAGAAAGCATCAACATGCTATGTATTCAGTATCTCCATGCTGTGTGGCTGTACTGTTGCACAGCTGATGAAATACCATACATCGACGTTGATGAGTCACTTTTGCCATATATTGAACGTACTACATAGTAAGGAGTTTCACCTTACTCCGATATATATTAGGTCCTGCCTGTATTGTGTAATTATCAATTAAAACGTTATAACATGATACAGGTAAGGGACGGTTGCTATGTCTCCAAGCATATTTGCCTGATTGAACAATCAAGGCAGATTAAAAATGCAACTCTTTGGAAATTCAGTGTGATGATAACAAATTTAAATTGCATGAATTCCAAAGTTTGCATTGGGTTTGCTTTTTCATATTATAAATCTTTCCCCATTATTGTCTTGCAGGTGATTTTACACAAAATAAAGAACGAGGGCATGTATTCATGTGTGCTGGACAGTATTTCATTCTTGGCAGTTTTCTTTTTACAGTATATGACACCGTGCACTTTGATTATGCGAGTCTTGGCATTGTCTGGCGACTGTATATTGCAGGGAGATGAGAACAGATGGAAATGTGGGTCAGAGACAAAGGCATGTGTTCTCTGTTAATGGAAAAGAGGGTGTCTGATTCGCTGTGGTTGGCAGAGGGGGTCCACTGCACACGCAGGCTCAGCCGGGCTCTGTGAGGGGTATCAGTTAGTGAGGAGGAGGAGGGAGCATCGAAGTGGCCGAGCCTCAGGAGGTTTCAGATTATACAACTGCCATGAGACCACCAGGGTACCCTAAGCCGGATCAGTCAGGAGATGTAATTTAGTGTTCCAGAGTTCACTTCAGTTATCTGTCTGGACTGTGTTTCTTCCACCCATGTAATCTCTCTCAATCAAATTGAACATAACTCTCTTTATCTTTCTCTCTCTCTCTCTCTCTCTCTCTCTCTCTCTCTCTCTCTCTCTCTCTCTCACATACACACACACACACACACACACACACACACACACTCTTTATCTTTCTCCTAAATTCTGACAATTTCCATGTGTCCTACATTTACAGAAGCCGTACTGCATTTGAGAAGAATAAGACTGATGTTTTCCGCATCAAAACACACAACGTGGGTCCTCTAAAGAAACTGAGGTACTGTACAGCAGAGAGAAAAATACCCATGGTGCTGCTGACTGTGATTTGTGTTAATAATATATTCTATAAAGCTCCTTTTGTTGTTTGCATGGTTTCAGCAGACAGAGTGCATGGCTAGAGGTCAATGACAACATCACAGTTTAAGTATACCTCACACAGGATAAGAGCGGCTTACAAAGTGGATCACAGAAACATTTCTCACTAATTTTACAGCTGTGCTGCTGGCCATCATAGGATCTCATCCAGTGACAGAAGGTTAAGCCCCATCTGTTGTTGGGAGTTAGGGTCTTACGCCAGAGGAGGCTGAGTTACATCACAATCTCCACACATGAGCAGTGAAACAAGGCAGCAAACACATAAGACAGAGATTACAAAAAGTAGAGCTGCACTATGGCTCAAATTATGAACTATGGGAGTGTTACTTAACCCCAGCTTTTTTTTGTCAAAACAATCCCAACTCAGGGTCTGCTTACCAGATTTTGAAATCCACCAGTCATAAACCTGGAGGGAATCATGCATTTGATTGTGTGTGGGTGATTGAGTCTGTGTAACTGTCTGTCCACTGCTTATCTCACATACTATTCATGTAATGCTCATGAATTGAGTGCATTATTAAGGGTCCAAGGTTTTGTAAGAGCTTGCACTCTCTTGTTTGGCTGTTTTTTTTGTCTTTATTGTGTGAGTGCTGGCAGAAGTAGACTTTGGCATCAAACTACTCCCAAATGATTTGTGCAAGAAAAATTCTAATGAATATAAAATCTGGTTTGAATCCAGCTCAGGAAACTTTGTGTGTGATTCCTCATGTTTGTCCCTGCTGTCTGTTGTGAAACAGTAACTCTTGTGTTATAAAAGTGAATCAATTTACAGTAAAAACACTGTTCTTACATGCTGAATGTGGCTATATTTCCTTATGTTATTTTACCCCACTGTATTCACTGAATTGTGTGGCGTTTACCACTGCAGAAATTCAAACAAAAGAAGAAAATAGTCAATGTAATGTGGAAAACTAATTTGGGATTACCTGCAGGGTGATTTCATGTCACACTATGACGGTTGACTCCCCAGGATCGAGCACGACAACACAGGGATGAACGCCAGCTGGTTCTTGGACAGGGTGGTGGTGACCGACATGAACCGGCCACATCTGCGCTTCTATTTCGCCTGCAACAACTGGCTGAGTCGCGAGGAGGCGGACAACCTGTATGTCAGGGACCTGCTGGGCAGCCTGAACCCCATGGACGTCCCCAAATGTAGGTCACTCTGGGACAAACACATCACACAAAGCAGAAACAAAGGTTCACAAAGGTTCACATGGAATAACAGTTAATTAAAATTCCGTTACGTCCAACACATTGAGAGAAACAGCTGGGTTTGAAAATTTCATCAGAAAGACTGTGGTTAAAGAGATCTAATACTTAAGCTAATTTCATTGTATCCATGAGAATAAATTTTATAGTAATGTTAGATTGTATTTCTTTCAAACAGAAACAAAAACTTTTATTTGGAAACTTCACAATGTTAATGCAATGTGTCCAGCCAGTTGGACACAAATATGCCTGGTAGCGTGCAGATCTTCCTCCTGTTTCATTTTGTAATTGAATTCCATCAGAGTATAATCCTCAGGTAAACCAGCCCATGTGTGCTCTGTTGCAATGTGATATAACATCTTAGTACCTGCAGTCAGTCAGGCAAAGCATTGTGAGACCAAGGCTCAGATAAACACATGAGGACACTGTGCTAGTAGGGAGTGGTCAGAGTGATATGGCTGTTTTACACACACATACACACATACACACACACACACACACACACACACACACACACACACACACTCAGTGTTATGAATATTTAACCTGGAAACCATCCGAGGGTGGATTAGCAAAGCAGCTGCCTACGGACAATAGAAAAGTCCCGCTGATTATGATTAAATAGTGCCACTGGGTAGAAAATTGTTTATGAAAGACACTGATAGTCAACATTTACCTCACTGCTTGTCGTTCCAGTGAATTGTTTTTATTCATCACTGGATTTTCTGTTTTGTGTTTTGCAGCAAATAAATACATAGTGAGTGTGTTCACTGCTGACATGAAGGGAAGTGGAACTGATGCTGATGTCTTTCTGAACATCTTTGGAGAGAATGGTGACACAGGTGGGGCTGCAAGAAATGTTTATTTTTTTCATTACTCTCCTTTCTGTAGATCATTTTTCTGATAAGTAATTAAACACATATTGTATAAAATGTTGGAACATATTGAAAAATCTCAGAGCCCAAGGAGACATTTGTCTGATTAATAGATCAAAAAGATATTAAACTTACATTGATATAAACAAACAAAAAAGTGCTACTTCCTTACATTTGTGAAGCTGGAACCAGAAATTTTAAGCTAATTCACTTGATAAATAACTTAAAGGAGTTGTATGCAACATTCAGAGCATATCTATGATAGACAGTCTGCAAATGATTCTCAACATGGAGGTGGCTAGGAGTCAGCTGTTCTATTTTAATTTAACAGTGCTAGCAATAGTAACAGTGCTGACAGCTAACACTGTTACCTGGGTGGAAGCAGAGGGTGGGCGCTGCGCTTCTGCGATGTGTCGTCCCAAAATCAGCAGTAATGAGCGTATTAGCAAAGTCACGCACAGGGACTCACATCCACAGACATGCATGAACATGCAAGCATGGCTGCATTGTCTACCACAACACTGGACAGAGAAGCTTCCATGCAACTCACACAGAGGGATAGTGACTTTATTCTCTGCTCAGGAAACCATTACTCCACCATATCTTTACAAAGCAAACAGTGGTTTGCTGCTATATTAACATTTTGAATGTTGTATACAGAACTTTTAAACAATCAAATAAGTATCATAATCATAGACGATAAAAGTTCTGTTGATAGTAATATCCTTTAATTGACTGTATATTTAAACATAACACACAGGTGAGTCTCATTAACCAATAACAATGACAAATGCTGTTCTATGTTAAGTGTTACTATAATAGCTGTACAAAAAAATGCTTTGTTTTATTATTAAAGGAGAGAGACGCCTAGACAGTGACAAAGACAACTTTGAACGTGGGTCAGAGGACAAGTTTACGATAGAGGCGCCAAACCTGGGAAGGCTGAGGAAAATCACCATTGGACACAACAACAGAGGTTCATCAGCTGGATGGTTTCTAGATAAGGCATGTACAATCTACATATGCACAGATGATCCTCATAGATGTGCACATGTGCTTAAAACACTCACAATATTCTTCTCCAGGTAGTGATTGATGACATGGGGAATAAAGAAGTGTATGAGTTTCCAGTGAACCGCTGGTTTGCCATGGATGAATGTGACGGCAAAATACAGAGAGATGTGTTGGTTGGATCCGTGCAGCCAATGGGTGAGGAAGCTTTACCCTTTCTGGCTAATATCCTGTCACCTTTTTACAATTCATTGATTAAATAATAATATTTTGTGTTTATGCAACTACTTAGGAATTGTATACAATGTACAAGTGATGACTGGAGATGTGAGGGGTGCAGGCACCAACTCTAAGATTCACATGGTCATGCATGGCTCCAAGGGCTTAAAGAACAGCGGCAAAGTCTTCCTGGAGGGCGGTGCTTTCGAGCGTGGTCTCATCGACATTTTCAACGTAGAGATTTGTGAACTTATCAGCCCGCTCAGCAGGGTCACCATCGGGCACGACAATGGGGCCGTTGGTGCTGGCTGGTACTGTGAAAAGGTACTACACCCCTGTTTTTGGTAACTGAATGATTCTCAAAGTGTAATTCACCCACCAGGCACAAATTTCCCCTCTAGGTGGTTATCTACTGTCCGTTCACGGGCATCGAGCAGACATTTCCATGTGGGAAGTGGCTGGATGAGGATGAGGGGGACGGACTGATTGAAAGGGAGCTATATGAGATGGTCTCACTCAGGCAGAAAAAACAGAAGAGTAGGTGTCATCATTCAACAGAGATCTCTACTCACTGAAAGAAAGAGAAATCACTCAGATTATCTTTACCAAAAAAAGAATTCAAGTGGTGTTTTATTAAATAATGTCTGATTCTGAAAACACATTCGCTTTTGATGAAAACTTTACAAACCCACTTTACTATCGAATCTTCTCCTCTGCTACTCCAGAGTACCCATGGTCCCTGTGGATTTTGACATCAGATGTGAAGGGGGCGGGGACAGACGCCCAGGTGTTTCTGCAGATCTATGGAGAGAAGGGCAAGTCTGATGAGATCAAACTGGAAAACAACTCAGACAGTTTTGAACAGGGCCAGCTTGATAAATTCATGGTAAGCCTTCTTCAACTGTTAAGTTCTCACACTGATCTCCACTCTTACAAATTTTGCTTTCAAGTATCTGTCATATGTATCTGATCACTGTAGATTGAAATGCCAGACATAGGAAGATTGCTTAAAGTGCGCATCTGGCATGAGAAGAGACACCCATTTGCTGGCTGGCATTTAGCGAAGGTGAGATCCATTGTGCTGTCTGTCAGATCTGTCGGTGTAAGCTGTACAGTCTGTTGTATGGTGCCCCTTCTTAGCACTAAATTAGACACTGAATTGGAGTCTGCATGTGATCTCAGAAATATGGAATTGTTTGGAAGATGTGTTCTATGTCAGTGCCTCGGCCAGATCATGAACCAGACATGAAAAAGTGTGTGATGACATGTGGGTTGTGACTTTCTGCAGGTCACTTTGCTCAAGACTCTTACGATGGAGAAATATTCATTTGAATGTGGCCGTTGGCTGGACATCAATGAAGACGACAATGAGATTGTCAGAGAGCTTCCAGCTACCGGAGAGCTCATTGATGAGCCGCTGCCCTGTAAGAAACACACCAAGGAAACACACATATGCTCATTTGATCCTAAATACATTTGAGCTGTTTGACCAAGAGTCTGTGCAGATATTTGAATTCTATGGGTTGCCTGTTTTTTTTTTTTTTTTTTTCTTTCAGTGATTAAGTATCGTGTCACTATCTGCACTGGCAATGTCAGTGGCAGTGGCACCGATGCCAGCGTCTTCCTCAATATTATTGGTGACCTGGGTGACACAGGGGAGAGACTCATGTTTATGAGCAAAAACAATGTCAACAAATTTGAAAAGGGCAATGTGAGTGCAACAATAATACACACAAAATAAATAAATAATCTGGGAAAGATCTTTAACCAGTTTTCTCTGTCTCCATTCAGCACGATGAGTTTCTCATCGAGTCCGTGTCCTTGGGCCAGGTGCGCAGAGTACGTGTGGGTCATGATGGCCGTGGTGGAGGCTGCGGTTGGTTCCTTGATAAAGTGATGGTCAGGGAGGAAGGCCAGCCGGAGAGTGTGGCCATTGAGTTCCCCTGTTTCAGGCAAGGCACTAATACTTTACACTTAACTCAAAGGACGATCAATAACGCTCATATTTCTGTATGGTACACACAATGCAACTGACAGTTAGCTTAGCTTGAAATAGAGAGAAACAGCAAGTATGGCTCCCAGATAAAAAAAAAAAATACACCTTCCAGCACCTCTGAAGCTCATTCACCCATCAAAACCTGAACAAACTGGCCTGGTTTCTGTCAAAAACATGGAAAGAAAGCGATGAGAAAGAAAAAAATGACCCCCAGATTAGCAAGAAAATAGTAAAAAGTACAAGAAAAAACCAAATCAAACAAACAAACAAAAAACGAAAAAGAAAATAAAACAAACAAGTAAATGACCGGGAAACAGTGCTTAAAAGTTATAAGAACTTTGGAACATAATTTTGAATATCTAATTACGTTCATTCTAAATACAATTATCCCGAACTTTTTTTCTCTTTTTCCTTAGACACTTGTCTCTAGCTTCTTTAAAAAATAATAATTTTCTAAATCTTCTAATTTCTGGACATATTTAGATCATTTCTTGCAAAGCTGCTCATTGCCTTTTTTCCCATGTTTTGGAAAGAAATTTAACCAATCTGGGCTCAAAGGTGAAATACTTGTGAAAGGCAACTGAAAGCAGCACAAGAAAAGTGATGCCACCCTTTGTTTTAAAGGGCTAATCAACATGCTAGATCTTGTTTGTTTAATCTGTAAAACAATGAAGAGAAAAAATGCAAGTTTTGGTTGTGCAGAAAGTGCTTCAGGTTTTTAGTCTTTAGTGGTCAACTTACTTGTTGTACAGTTATGAGTTTGGTTTTTACCCTGTCATCTAATTTTCAGCAACGAAGAATTGTATGCTAAGTTTTCTTCACAATTCCTTACTCAATAACCTACCAAAACACCAAACAGCTGGACAAAAATGTCCAAACAGCCCTAAAAGACTCAAATCGGCCACACATTCGCTAGTTCTCCAGTGGCATGTGTTTAAGTAGTTAGGCAACTGATGGATGAGTTTGCCGCTACAAATCGGCACTAAATGCACATTAGTCAGCCAACTCTCTCCTTCTGTAACTGGATCCAAACCGCAAGGCTGAGGTGCAGTGTTTCATCTGGAATGAGGCTCTTCCTGTCTGTCTGTCAGTCCGTCTGTGCTGTTGAAAGGAAAGGCTTGGTAGCATCCCTCATTAGACAATGTGAAACTGTTGTTTTGCATGTTCTGTTTTATTTGTATTGGTTATGTTAATCATTTTCCGGTAAATCTTATTCAGTTTGAGGAGATCTATTTTCCCTATGATGTTAAATTATCTTAGGACAGAGTCCTGCATCAGATGGGGAAAAAGATGATTCGCAGATGGTATTTTGGCTTAATTTCTTGACTTAATCAGGTCTGGGTTAAACAAAGAACATGAGGGTCAGACAGTGGATGTTAGATAAAAACTATATATTAAAATAAAATGAAAATAATAATTTAATTCATTATTTTAATGTTAATTTCCTTTTGAGCTCTTTCTTCTGCACCATCTGGAATATAAAAGCTGCTTCAATTAGATGCATTACTAACAGACGCTAATTGTAGATTATGAGAACATTACTTAATTAAAATTAATTACTTTTATTTTCTGAATTTACCTTTGTTTTAAAATATATTTTGTGTATGTTTCACATGTATAAAAATTTCCTAAAATAATCACTTTAAACATGCTGCCAAATAAAATTTTTTATACAGTTATTATAGGATTTGCAATTTCGGGTTGGGCTGCAGATCTTGTTGTTGGGTCGGTTTTGCGAAACTAATTGGTCATACGTGTTGGTGGCGGGGTGGGTGCGGTATTGCACCTCCTGGTGCCATTACACAGAATTCTGTGATCCACTAGCATCCATAATCCAGCCCCGAAACCCCAAACCTAGCCTTTGAACAACTGACAGAAGTCAATATTTTTTTAAGGGAGACTGATGCTTTGATGCACAATCTGACAGGTTATAGATTTTGTTGTTGAACCAGTTTGGGAGCAGGTCTTGAAAAATCAGACTTGTGTAGGACTCACTCTCTGGCTATTTGAAATGTTGATGGATTTTAAATTAAAGCTCATGCATTAAGCAAAAACTTAAATTGAATTGTTAAAATGCTAAGCATCCAGCCACTGTATTTTAATGTTTGGGTCTTAATTTTTCTCACCTTTACCTTGTGTAAACTAAATCTGTTTAGATAAACCATAAGTTATACATTTATAAGCAACGTGGTAGGAGGGTTGATCTCAACCTACGTTTACAACTATAAAATTCAATTAATGTTTTCCTTCAGGTGGCTGGATCGTAATGAAGATGATGGGCAGATTGTTCGTGAGTTAGTCCCAGCTGGAGATGGCCTGCTTCTCTTCAGTAAGTGCATAATTAACATTAAAAAGATTAAGTTTACTAAAAAAATGCAACACATCTTTAATGCTCTTATAAACTACATTATTTTCTCCTGTTCATCCCCACAAGATGTCAGCTACCACATAGCGATCAAGACGGGCAGTGTGAATGGAGCCAGCTCAGACTCCAGGGTGTTTGTAAAGCTGTATGGGGAGAAGGGTGATACTAACAAGATGATACTGGCAGTTTCCGACAATGACCTCAGGAACTACTTTGAAACGGGACAGACTGACATCTTTACCATTGACACTTTTGACATTGGACAGGCAAGTGCTTCACACATGAGTACACTTAATAGTCAACAGAGTTTATGGTTCAGATATTTATCTGTCTTTCGTTAATCTGTTTTATCCTCCGATGTCCTCTGTTCTTACAGATCAACCGTCTCCTTATTGGTCACACTAATGAGGGCTTGCGGGCTGGGTGGTTTCTGGACAGTGTGCAGATCTCTGTACCAGTTCACGGGACGCAGTACATGTTCCCGAGCCACCGCTGGCTCTGTAAAGATGAGGCTGATGGGAAAGTGGAGGTTGAGATCTATCCCAGTGAGATCTTGGAAATAGAGCAATGTAAATAAAAACAACTTTAAAAGTACTTTTAAGTCAGAATTTAGACACAGTAACAGTGATCATGAGTTGGAGTTTGGTTTCATATTTTTTTAATTTCGAACATGAAAAACAAATAAACAAAAAAATTAAGCAAATGACAATAATTGAAATGGATGATAATCTGCACACAATAGATTCTAGTAAAAAAATAGATCCTACATAATTGTAAAGGAGGAGGAGAAGTATAACCTTATGAGTTACTCCTCAATTCATTCATGATCTTCAGCTCAAACATACATACACTTACATAATTACACTCTCACACTCACGTACATATAAGCACACACACACACATCCATATGTACATATACCTTTATATATACATTCCTGTGAATTTACACACACACACACACACACACACACACACACACACATGCAGTATACTTCTCTGCTCTACATTATCTTTTCTCCTGTCACAACAGTGATCAACTATGAAGTAACAGTGGTCACAGGGAACGTGCGTGCAGGTGGCACCAACGCCAATGTCTTCTGTCAGATCTACGGAGATGAGGGAAAAACCGAAGTCCTCGCTCTCAAGAGTCGCTCCAACAATTTTGAACGTGGCACCACTGAGATCTTCAGGGTCTGTAAAAAGTCGTGTTTTGTCAATGTAAGCAGCAGATTTCGGTCTCTGGTTTGACCAAATTTTTACATCTACTACCCAGATTGAAGCTCTGGATGTCGGAAAGATCTACAAATTGCGTATCTACCATGATGGAAAGGGAATTGGAGACGGCTGGTTCCTGGAAACAGTGGACATCAAGAGGCTGACGATGGCTATGGTGCAGGTTGAGGTGAAGAAGGAGGACACCAAGAAAGACAAGAAGAAGGACAAGAAAAAGAAGAAGAAAGAGGAGGAGGAGGTGGAGTTTGTTGAGGAGCTGCAGGAAGTGGTGGAGACATTTACCTTCCCCTGTAACCGCTGGCTGGCCAGGGATGAGGAGGATGGGGAGATTGTGGTTGAGCTGCTGACTGAGGACAATGAAGACCTGGAGGGTAAGTAGAGCATTAAGGTAATGTGTGTTGACGCACTGTTATTTGCTTCCAGAGGCTAGATGGTTTGTCCTTATCTGCATGTACGCACATACATTTGAAAACGTAGCTTTTCTTTTTCTATTGGCCTTTTGTCCAGAGGCAAACTGTTTGACGTCACTAAAAATGGATCTTTTGCAAAATATTTGTCCAGGGTGAAGATTTTCAGAAACTCTGTTGTAAAAGGGAAACTTAACTTTTTGGTTTGAGAGTGTGCATCACATTTTCTTTATGAGGTGTCACCAATGAGGTGACATTTCATGTAATGACAGACATGTTTTTGGCTCTAACCTCGCTAGCGGTATCTTTATACCTTCATACCATTTTGGAATATCACCGGTTTATACAGTGTATGACGGTATCAGTGTGCAGCACTAACAACCCCCCTGCGCCCCTACGACTTTGAAAACGCCCTCTGATATTGTTTCTGTCGACAGTATCCCTTCAGTCATTGACACAAGGCATTTCACTGTGAAGCATTTGCAGGACCATGTTGTTGACAATGCAGTAGCTTGCATGGCTTCATAAATGAGTGCAGTATGTGCTTTTAATCGAGGAAATACAGTAGTTATAACAGTAGGCATTTCTGCTGATGGTGTCACAACAAAAACAACCAATTAGACATTCAGAACAAAACCATCATTTTACAAATGCCACAGTGTGTGAGGCAATAAAGGATGGGAAATTCTGTTTACAAAAATGCCTGTGTTATTACAGAAGAGGCCTTAAAGGAATATTTTACCCACAAAATGACCATTTGTAAATCGGTTAGTAATGATGTGTTACCCCCTTTTTTAAAATACACAAATAACAAATAATGTACAGTGCAGGGAGGGGCAGAAAACCAACTTGTGTAGTGTAATCCAAGGCTAATTTATCCAGTTGTATGCTCAGTACCTTCCAAACATTTTTGCGTTGAAAAAACACAACTTTAGTATTGGGATTTGGCTTTGAGGAGAGTATGGATAAGTTTCACTTTCAGTTTCAGTTTAAATAGTAAGCCTAAGGTTTTAGCAAAAATGCATGTTTTTGGGAGGTATTGAACAGACAGCAGGATAAATGAGACTTATCCCACGAGTTTGAAAAAAGATCCCGATCAATTCATAAATTCATATGTTTGCTGTTTTCTGTGGAGGCCTGAGAGAAAAAAAATCTTTATGAATCCAGGCAAACAAGGTATGACTTATTGATTTAGAGATGGTCATCTTGTGGGTTAAGTATTGCTCTGCGTGTGAAATTAATAATTAATAGCAAATTAGGTACATCAGGTGCAATGATGTGCACTTTCTAACTGTGTCTAACTGTGTTTTCTCTCTCAGTGAACTCTTATGAGGTTCATGTATTTACTGGGACTATGTGGGGAGCTGGGACGGATGCCAATGTTTACGTCAACATCTATGGAGAGATTGGCGACACGGGGGAGCGGCAGCTCAGAAAGGGAAACAACCTGAACAAATTTGAGAAAGGCAAGGTAAACTTTGTTTCTGTCATTTCTAGATGTGCTCATTTAATGTGATAATCTAAGTGTTAATATAAACTTTATGTATGAAAGGAATAGACTAACATTTTGGGAAATATGCTTAGTCAATTTCTTGCAGAGAGTTAGTGGCTAATTATGAGGTTAGAGCCAGGAGATGCTTAGCTCAGCTTAGTTTAGTTTAATTTAGCATAAAGAGATCAGGGTGAAAACAGACACTTTATTCTTCCACTGTTTAGAATGTATTGTAGATTTATCTTTTTCACCTGATTATTTGTATTTGTTCTACATGGTCATGATTGTCATCACTGATACTATAATCCCCTCTATTAACAAAATAATGATCTAAGGCTCCTTGTAGGTAAAATACAGATCAAATATACAAGTAATGAGGCTCTCCTGGACTGATAAACTAAGACCTTTGACATTTCTTAACCTTTTGTGACTGTTTTGTTCACATGTGACCCAGGAGGATATTTTCAACATCACAGCTGTTGACTTGGGGGTCCTAAAGAAGCTGAGGATCCGACATGACAACAGTCAGGCCAGTGCTGGCTGGTTTTTGGACAGAGTGGAAATTGTAGACAACAAAGATGACACCACGTAAGTCATGATGACATTAGAAAACAGAATAGCAACAATTCATTAATTAGTTATCAGCTTTAAAATTAATCAGCAACTTATTGGGTTAATTGATTAATAGTTTTGTGTAATTCCTTTTAAGAAAAAAAGCCTAAATTCTCTGATTCCTGTTTCTTAAATGTGAATATTTTTTCTGGATTCTTTACTCCTCTATGACCATAAACTGAATATCTTTGGGTTGTGAACAACAAAACACATTTCTTGGGAATGAATCTTTTGGAAAACACTGATTGACATTTTTCACCTTTTTCTGACATTTTATAGACCAAACAGGTCATCAGTTATTTGAGAAAATAATATAATGATAAGTTGTTGAAGCCCTATTAGAGAGCAGAGATCCATCAGCACTTTAATTTCAGACGTGTAACTGTGCTTCTCACAAAGCCCTTTAGAAACCAGTTAATGAAAATTTAATCATTTATTTCATAGATAAGAAATTATAAACCCCTTACTGTGTCATTCTAGACACCAACTCACTGCAACAGGTTTCACAGAACAACATCATCCTAGATAGCAGACAGAGCCTTTGCACATAAAATATCTGTAGAGCTCCACTGTGTGGTGAAAAATGGTACTCAACATCGAACAGTAGAAACTAAACAGAGATCTTGATATTGTAACTATGCCGACTGCAAACTGCACATAACATATTTTTGTTATCCGTTGTCTTAAGGTACTTTTTTCCTTGTAAACGCTGGCTGGCTGTTGATGAGGATGATGGACAGCTTGCCAGGGAGCTCGTTCCTGTGGATGAGGCCTTTATGAAGAAAGGGGATGATGATGATGAGGAGGACTCCGAAGCCACACTCGGCCTGGAACAGAAAGGTGAGAGCAACATTATGGCTGCCTTAAAAGAGAAGCGAGGTGCTGAAGAATCATTTTTAAATTAATAAATTGGAATGATAATCACAGGATTACCATGTGTAATTTATTCTGGTTTCCTGTTATCACAGCCATGTCAACAACCTACACAGTAAGGATAAAAACCGGTGACAAAAAGTATGCAGGAACCGATGCTAATGTGTTTATGATCCTGTACGGCACCAAAGATGACACAGGTGAAGCTCCAGACGATCACACTCTATTTTTATCTGTGTGCATTTGTATTTAAATGATGAAATTGTTATGTGATGTGTGCATCTACAGGGATAATTAACCTGAAGGCCTCAAAGACTCATAGGAATAAGTTTGAGCGGGGGATGATTGATGAGTTCATTGTGGAAGCTGTGGATATTGCACTGCTGAAGAAGCTGCGTGTCGGACATGACAACTGTGGTACAGTAGGACAGACTTCCTGCCTGTGCAGTAAATAATGCAAGATAGGTCTGCATATGTTATCACAACAATGTGTGTTAATATTTAAGGAGGAGGATCAGCAGGCTGGTTTCTTGACTGGGTGGAGATTGATGCCCCGTCTCTTGGACAGAAACTGCGTTTCCCCTGCGGTCGTTGGTTGGATAAAGGGGAGGATGACGGGGCCATCGTCAGGGACCTTTTCCCTAATTCTCTTCAGACAGAGCTTTACACACCATGTAAATGATCACCGCATGACAGTTTACATCAAAATGAATGTATATTTGTCATTTGATGCAAATCATCTGTAATATTTTTTGTTTCATTTTGTAGTTGTTCCTTATGAAATTAAAATCTTCACGAGTGATGTGTTTGGAGCCGGCACGGATGCAGATGTCTTCATTGTCCTCTATGGACGAGATGCAGTGTGCACCCAGCAGAAGTCTCTGTGTGTGAACAAGAGGGAGAGGAGGATGTACTTTGAGAGAGGAGCCGAGGACATGTTTATTGTTGAGGTACAGTGACAGTGTATTAGTCATGAAAGATAAATAGGTAGAACTGGTGCGTTCATCAAACTCGGCTGACCAGGCCAGTGAAGAATAGCAAGGCCATCAATGTATTTACTGCAGTGAATCCAGCACTGAATCCAGTGTTAACCCTTTAAAAAATCAATTTTCTCATGCTGCGTTCATACGCCTTTCACATGCATGTAAATAATTGATACCGAGCAAACTGGTTTGATTTCTTTTCAAAACACAGCTGAAAATGCACTGAGCAATTTGGCAAGAGATGTCCCACAAATTACAAGAAATTAGGAGACATGAAAATGATCTGAAAATAGTTTCTAAAAGGAGAAAGAGAGGGAGACATTATTAGAAATTGATAATAATTTAAAAAGTAGGGATAGTAGTAGTAGTTTTTGTTTGTTAACTGTTTTATTGTTAATTTTTTTTTGCTAAATACCAGGTAATTTTTTGTCGTAACTCTTACCTTGTAACTTTTTCCCATATTTTTGAAAGAAATAAATCCAATCTGCTCAGGTTTCAAAGGGTTAAATTGGTGATATGTTCTGCTTTCCGTGCAGCTAGAAGATGTGGGGGATGTGATTGAAAAGATCCGGATCGGCCATGACAACCGTGGGATCAACCCAGGCTGGCATCTGGACAGAGTGGAGATCAGACGACTGCTCAGGAAGGGAAAGGTACTCCCTGCTGTGGAGTAAAATACTTTTTCTCTACTACATTTTCCCTATGCATTTTAGATACTTAACACAAAATAGGGAGGGAAGAGAGGAAGGGCCAGATAGACGAATTAAGGAATGAGAGAGAAGGAAAAACTGAAATTTGTTTTATAAATCCTCTAAGTTGTAAAAAGAAAAAGATCTTGGTTTTCCTCAACTGTAATGTAGGCCTCATTTTTTATGGTGATGTATTTTACAAAGACATCAGCTTCATAATCCTTACCAGCATTTACTTGTACTTGTACTTTCAATACTTAAGTACATTTGATATTCTAAAGTTACTTTTGATACTTAAGTACAGTAAACATTAAATACTTTAAGATATTCACTCAAGTAATATTCTAACAGGTGACTGTCACCTCTATCAAAGTCATTTTCTGGTAAGATATCTGTACTTTTACTCAAGTATGGCTTTCAGATACCTCATCCACCACTGCAGCTTCTGCTCACACACAAGCACTATGTTTGGTCAGTAGGTGGAGGTGTTCTCCTCACAGACAGATGAGGGTAGTCCACTGCTGTAATTTCATTTATATTTTATATTTCTCATACTGAACTGATGCTCAAAGGCCAACACTGTGTCCATTCTCCTCTCAAACGCACAAATGAAATTGTAGCTTTGTTTGTTTTCTTTTCTTTTGCTTTTCTCTCTCTCTCTCTCTCTCTCTTTCTCCCTCTTTTTCTCTGTTTTTCTCTCCTTCTCTCTTTCTGCGTCTTAAGGGTTCAGAGACTGTCATCTTCCCGTGTGAACGCTGGCTTGCCAAGTCTGAGGATGATGGAGAATGCGTGAGAGAGCTGGTGCCCTCTGACATCATCACTGAGAAACTTTCACGAGACGGAAGCCTGAAAATCACAGAAGTGGAGGTGGAAGATGCCCTGGAGAGTATGTTAACATACACAGACAAGCATCACATTCACCAGTGTTTATACACACACACATACAGAAATATGTTGTCTCACTGCTGCGGTACTGTCTTCTCCCCACCTTTCTGAGCATTAGTTTGGAAACTAGACACTTTTCCCTTAAGGTCCTTTTTAATCCCTGAGTGAGTCTCTGTTGTGACAGTGGCATCAAGCAGCGATGGAAAATTGCTTTCTTTTCACTCCGTTTTCCGCCAATTGCCTCTAACCGATTCCCCCGTGTGCTTGTCTGTGATCATCATCCCCACTACAGCTCACACATACACAGTATCAGTGATGACAGGTGATGTGTACGGAGGCGGCACCGATGCCAATGTCTTCCTCACGATTTACGGGGACCTGGGGGACACTGGGGAGAGGAAGCTCAGCAAGTCGGAGACAAACAGCAACAAGTTTGAGCGAGGATCTGTAAGAAAGTATTTTGTGTATTATCCACTGAAGTAAGGATAGACAAATATTCCAATGAGCAGCTTTATAATAAAAAACAGAATGACAGGAAATATATCACATAAAAAAAGTACAAACTATATAATTATACAAGTGTTTTTATTTCACCTATTGTCACATTTTTATATCCGCAGGTGGATAAGTTCACTATAGAAGCAATTGACCTCGGACAGGTTTTCAAGATAAAAATCCGCCATGATAACAGTATGATGAGTGCCGACTGGTACTTGGACCAGGTAGAGGTGGTTGACGTAGATACTGAAGAGGTGTTTCTCTTCTTATGTGAACGCTGGCTCTCCAGGAAAAGGGAAGACCGACGTATTGAGAGAGTCTTCTATGTTAAGGTAAATGGACTGCAAATGGATAAATGGAGTGCTTTTTTGATGCGTATCTCTAGTCTTAGCGACCACTCAAAGTGCTTTACACTACAGGCATTGTGTTCTTTCAGGGTTATGAAGGAGTAAGAGAGAGTCTAAATAGCAAAAAGAAGAACTCAGCCTTGACAGTGAAGAGTGTTGACAGTAACATGAACAAAAAGAGTAAAAAGAAGAACGAAGAAGAAATCAAGCTCCCGAGTAAGAAAAATCTTTCCTCTGTGAATGCTGGTCATTAATATTCTAACACAGACATCTTTACATAATCCCTTGCTCTCATGAATGAATAAGTGTTGTGCCCTTCCTGTGCAGTCATACCATACCACATCACCATCTGTACTGGACTGGAGCGGGATGCAAGCACCACCAGCAGGGCTTACGTGATCATCGTCGGGGCCAATCACAGCCAGACAGAGAGGTTATGGCTGGACCTGCCGGATGGGAAGAAGGGCTATGAGGCCGGCTCTCTGGAGAGCTTTCAGTCCCACGGTTCAGACGTGGGGGAGATCAAAAAGGTCGAGGTGAGGGAGGGGGTTGAGCTTTTAGAGTTTCAGTGATGACTGTGTACTCTAGCGCATCCACACACACATGAAAATGCAGAAAAATACGCCCACATTGCCTGAAGTGATTGTTTCTCGCCCTCTCTGCAGCTCGGTCACGATGGGGCCACTCCTGAAAGCTGCTGGCTGGTTGATGAGCTGTCTGTTGCTGTGCCAACCAAAGGGGTCAAATATGTCTTTGCCTGCAAGTGCTGGCTGGCCAAAGATCGAGGAGATGGTTTGACTGCTAGAGTATTCAACGTGCTGGATGCAGAGGCCATTTCCATCTCCCAGCAGGTATGTAAATGGGAGAACATTGGTGACAGCAAAGTGATCAGAGCGCAAACATCACAGCTAAATCAAATTAACAATATAATGATAACGAGTCAGTTTCAGACTGTCACTAATGAAACCAATGGAACTGTGTGGAAAGTCTACATCAGAACTGTCATTTTAAATAAATACATTTAAATGTGGTAAATCTCTTGTTTTATTTGGGATTTTAAATTAACTTCAAGACAAGAGTATCTGAAAGATCACCATCCAGCCTGTTACAAATATGCAGATACATTTGAGAGGGGACATTTCTTACCCCTTGTCTTTTACCACAAGACATAAACATTTGATTTGTTGAAAAAATGCCGAACATTGTTTTTTATGTTTTTTACAGCATAAAAAACAAAGAAAAACAGAAAGCCAATAGGCATTGCATATCATATGTAACAAGTGGGCAAAGGCTGCTTCATTAGTACAATGTGTTGTGAATTTCAGACTCTCCAGATGTTATGTGTTTTGCCATTTCATTTAACCATAAATCACATGCAGGAACAGAATCTATCTTCAACACTCGTAAAATTAACTTCTTTGCAACCACCATTCCAAACAAAACAGCCATTTTGGGGTATTTACTAGCAGAGGATAAGGAGCTAGTCACTACAGGGTAGCTATGAACAGTTCAGGTTTCCAAAATTTCCCAAATGCCTCAGAGAACATGTGACGTTTCTCCTGTATGTATACAGTTTACTGGAGATGCTGGATATTGTTGTGCTATGACACTCAAATCTCAGAATTAAAAATATGATTCACTACACTATTGATATAAAAAAAAGGTTTTATTGAAGGTAGATTTATTGGTATTAGATGTGTCTAAAAGGTTTGTGATATTTATGAGGGCTTATCTTGGCTGATTTGGGGAATGTCTTTGACACCACTATGTTTATGAGCCCTTTTAAAATTTTTGGCCCTTCAATAATGTGAGTTAAAGTTATGCACAGTCACATTACAAATAAGATTAGAAATGATGAGTAGCCTCCTTAAAATAACTTTTATCATCAATGATTGTCAGAGTTTCTTTTAGCATTAGAAATAGAAAATGTTTCTACATTACAATCTCACAATTTTACAACTTATTTTTAATCATACCCCTCCATGACTTGCCGCTGTTTGAACTGTATTATTGTAAAAACAAGATGTCTGTTTATCATTTGATATTGACTAATGGATGTAATGGATGGAGGATAAATTCAAATCCTCGACTAGTGGAGTTTTAGAGATACTACCAGTGTAGTACTTATGTGAGTATATAAATAAAAAAAAAAAATCTATCAAGTAAAATATCTTATCTTATATTCTATTTTCACATCAGATTATTTACGAGGTGACCGTGGTAACAGGAGACGTGCAGAACGCGGGAACAGACACCCTGATCTACATGTCTGTTTTTGGAGCCAATGGCAGCACAGAGGAGATGCTGCTGCAGAAGAATGAAGACAGGTAGCCAAATATGGCCAGCGGAAAACAACGTAAAATAAAGACAGAATTTCATTATGCTGTAGAATGTAAATTCTGTTTTGTTTGTGTGGTGAATTACAGGTTTGAGCGCGGTCAGGAGGACACTTTTAACATGGAAATTGATGACATCGCTCCACTGAGGAAAATGAGGCTTCGTATTGATGGCACGGGCAGTCGGCCTGACTGGTTCCTGGATCAGGTCAGCTCACTTTTAAGGAGAACTCAGCTGATATTACACGTCAATGTATGTTTAGAGGTCTTGAGGGCTATTACTGCACATATGGAAAATATGTTATAAAGCCGTTTGTGGCTCATAAAACAAATATGGAGGTGCAGCATAAGAAAGCAGTAAACTAGACCTGCTCCTCATCTCTGCTTGAGGCTAGCAGCTCGAGGCTGCATTAATCATTACTAGTATACTTTACTGAACTGTTAAATTGCAGTGAGGATAATGTAGACAACAGGTATTAACTGGGGAGAACAATACATGAAATAACATGTATAACATCTCTGGTTCTGCTGCATCAATTGTAATATTGTTGTCTAACCTGTATATATCAGGAGATGTCTGTTCAGGATATTTACAATGATATTAATAGTATTTGGTTATGAAGAAGAAATTGCAGCTCTTGTCCATAAAACCAGGGGCATAAAAAACACAGAACCGTAACTGTTAGCTTCTCCAAAAATCAATAGTACAAAGCAGTCACAGGTTTGTGTTTTTATGCTGGCTCTGTGTGCTGTAGGTCACAGGATCATTCAATCTATTATATCACACAGCACACAGACAAATACACACACACATCTATCCCTGCCTGCAGGAGAATGGTCAATGATTCACCCACCCACAAAGACACAGACTCATACACACACACCAGGGCCCAGAGTTCCTGGAGTGAGCATATTGACCCATTTTATTCACCATGCTGTTGTTTCTGGCACACACACACACACGCAGTAATGAGCAGTGTGTGTTTGTGTACTCAGTAGAGAAAGATAGAAAAAAAAATCATCCCAAATTTCCTTTTAGTGTAACTTGGTTTATGGTAGTTTAAATGTCACAATTTTTAATACATAGTCCAGCAATATAATGGACTGCATTAATAAACATAGTGTCCCCAAATGGTTCAGTATTTTCGCTCTCTGGCTGACCCTGTGAGGACAGCATCACTGCTCACCTCCAAATTCAGTCTGATGTTTGAGGCCAAATGAAACAGAACACATTTCCTATGCAAATGTCCTCTCTGGTAAAGGCACCATGCCTGCAGAGCAGCAGAGCAGTCAGGAACAATACCGAGCCCTGTCCGTCCGTGCCTGGGACTCAGCGACTGCGAACATCTCCTTGACTTGACCCTGCACAGAGCCTTGTGTGTTCAGCATCACAAGCAGATGTGCTGCCTTTATGGATTGCTGGGTCTATGTATTGAAATGGACACAACAGTGCACCGGGCGGACTGCCAGCATAGTAATCGGGCCAAATAAATATGCAGAGTGGAGAGGTAATACAAGTGTGGCTGCCTGAGCTCAGTCTTTGTCTAGCAACAAAATGTTTCCCAGGACGAATGATCAGAGGCAGGGTTTGTCTTCATACACATAAGTGTCCATAATATGACAATGTGGGACAGAACCTTTATTTATTTATTATTTATTTACCACCTTGGTCCAGACTGAAATAACTGTTTGATGGATTGACATTAAATTTTTGAACATTCATGGTGCCAAAAGGATAAACCCTAATTTTGGTGATCCCATGCATTCATGAGGTTGACACCTATTAGACTGCCATGCAGTCTGGTGCAGATTTTCCAGTGTTCCTGTTTTGGTTATGCACTGTGAGTTATGGCTACTGCAGCAGATGCAGATGAAGATTCCCCACCAGAACACCCATGACCATATCTCAGGTTCATGTTTGAAGTTTTTAAAATGAGGAATGATTCCTATAGTTTTAAATGTTTGCTTTACTACACACAAACTGCCTCACAGCATGTCGAGGTATGGGAACATTTGCTTAATTCCATTTGAGTATTTTAAACAAAATTGTCTGCACTTGTAATAGTTGCAATTTTTGTGCTATGTTTGGACAAAGTACTATTAATGGATTTGTCCAGAAAGTTGTCGTGCACTGTTAAAAGTACTTGCGTTGAGATTTTTTTGTATTTTAGTAGTATTTTGAATACTTCAGTATTTTCAAAAGCAAGTAGGGAGGAGAGTGAAAGCAGAAACAGCCACAGTGAGATGTTTACGGGCTGCAGACACCAGGCTCTTACTGCACCTCTGCAAACAGCTCACCTCAAACAGGTAAACTTCTTTTACCTGCCTGCTGGAAAAACATACACACATAAAAAAAACACACACAGGGGACTACGCTCGCTGCTTTTAAGATAAGCCCTCATCAGTTATAAAGACACACCTTCAAGCGGGTAGCCCTGTTGTAATGGAAATGCAAATCCCTGCAGAGATAGGCTGACAGGGCAAACTTAAGCCGGCTCATGATTGTCAAAAAGCAGCATTAGTTCTCCAGTGATTTTTTTTTTCTTTCACTGTGACAGTGGATCATAAAAATAATCAATGTCAGGACTTTGAATGACATTAAGAGTTAAGTGCGATATAACGTTTAAAGAGCTATCTCCATGTATCCAGGTGATCATGCGTAACCTGACAACAGAGGAGGTGTCTGTGTTCACCTATGAGGAGTGGCTGTCCAAGACACGTGGACCCAAGAGAACGATGATCTGTGAGATGGCTGCTGTCGTGGACGAGGAGGTGATGGTGGAGCTCACCACCTATATAGTCCAAGTCAAGACCAGTGATAGTGCAGGTAAGTCCTCAACACATGCTGGCTGTCAGCTGACTCTTAAAAAATGTTTCATTAAGTTCATCAGGTAATCCCAACAAATAACAGTGAATGTGTAGCTACCTGTTACAGTCAGAGAAGGACCTTTTCTTTTTCTTTCCCTGTGAAAATTAGTACATGCCGGTCATTGCAAACATTTATGTGAAAATTTAGATATGCTTCGTGTATTTTTCTGTACTTACATTATCAGCCATACTGTAAAGCAGTAGTTCTAAGCCTCTTTAGCTTAAAACAAAGCTTTTTATATTTCTGACTCATTGTCACAGGTTGACTGTGTTTTTTGGTAGTGTTTTCATGTAGTTTTATTTGAATGTAAATATAATCAACATTTAACACTGGGATAGGAGACCATTTTCAATCGACATGTTTTTACTTTTTATGACATTACTATACATTTTAAATGTCTTTTTTATGATGAATTGTACTTTGAATAACAAAAATTTTACAAAAACTATAACAGTCGTCATTGATATTGCTTATGTAACACTAATATTTAGCCTGTTTTTCTGCTTTTTAATACATTTAAATAAGTAATAAAACAGAGTGTTATGTTCCCTGACTAGGCTCAGAGGATGAGGGTAGTGACAAATAATTGAAGGGTAAAGGAAAAAGACAATCACACGAAGTCCATAAACAGCAACTGTGATTTATTTCCAAAAAAACACCCAAAGCATTAAGAGACTAACAAAAAAATGACTTTTCTGACATTGATTGTACCCACAGCAGTCGTGGAGCAGCTTCATGGACATACCACACATAAAACTGCAATACCCTGTAATACTAGAACTAGTGGTAATAGTAATGGCAGTTTAGTAATCTTTTTATTGATTATGATTACATTAAATACATTAATTATTACATTAATAATTATTTCAGACACTGGGGCATGGTTTTCTGTCATAGCATAACAAATTCATACTCTTGATATTTTCTATAAATACATTATGGAGAATGTTTTGAGAATTTTTGAATATTAGGGGGAGTGTCCCCACAACATATATTATAATTTTTGCCCAGGTTCGAACACATTCAACAGATGAGGCCATTTCAAGTCCATCTATTCGGAATACTGACATCATCCATCCATCCTTTCATCTCAGGGTCAGCGTCAGGTCAAATCCAATGATGCTCATCGTGAGCAGAGCAGCTTAGACGTCCTCTCTCATCAGTAACATCCTCCAGCTCTCCCTGGGGGATCCTGAAGGACTCAAATGTCAGATGAGACATTTCATCTGTCAAGTGTGTCCTGGGTCCACCTTGCAATCACGTCTCTGTTGATTGTTTCCTGAACTCTTTCAAGATAAGGCACTTGAGGGCAACCTACAGGTGCTTAAATGAGTTCAAACTAGATGGTGGCTTGATATTTCTCAGATGAGTGAGCTCCCCTATTGTACCAAATTAGCGCTATGACCTTGTAGAGGTGATTTATGTCTGTAATCACATTCTTCCAACCACTATCCAAAGCTTAAGGTGGAGTTCATGGCTATGTTACACAGCTCCTCATCAGTCATCAATCATTTATTGATGACTGTACGGCCAAGGTTGGCGAAACTTGCTTCATGTACAGCAGGTGGGCAAGTCAGCAACATCAAGCATAGACAGATGCTAACATCACATTAGAAACACGACTACTTCAACAAACATTATGCACGTTACAACAAGAGGAAGTTCACAAATAATATCTACGAGATTCACACAAAGTGTTAAGTGCAGTTCATCTGTTGGGATTAAAGAGAAGTTTTCTCATTGCAGTGGAGGAAAAAAATGTTTTTAAAAGTGGATCATTTGACCTGTCCTTGTGCCGACGTTTATGTTTTCCAGGAGGAGCAAAGCTAGAATAATTCATGTCTAACTCAAATGTGGTAGTGAAAGAAATCCTCTTCAGAAACCCTCCACATGGCTCTGCTCCCTCTTTTCTTCATGCGGTATTTTCTGTAGCTCAGTAGGGCTGCTGATCAATACGATAGCATGGCGAGAAGTCTGAGCCGACTTCAAAGGACCGCTCTCTGCCCTTGGCTGTTACTGGGAGCTAAGATGTAGCCCTGCGCCACCACTGAGGCTACGGGAGGAATAATGAGCCAGGCTGATAGACACACACACACACACACACACACACACACACACACACACACACACACACACACACACACGCATGTAGCCAATAACGTGCTGCACATGAAGTGATGCTCTCCTTTAGGATCATTATGAGATGATCTGCATGTACAATGTGACGAGGCATTGAATGTTAAGCACGTACATACAGGGAGGCACATAACAATACAGTCATCATTTAACAGCAACATAAAGTGCAACTCTTAATTTCATTTAAATGACAGGGCTGTTGATTATAACATCAGATTTCTAATTTAGTGTACACACATCATTGAAGACATGCTGCAGACTGCGCAAGGTTTGTGCTCACCATCACCTAATACACATTCACTAAGTGTCTGACACACTGTAATGAAATAATAAAACACAGAGGGATTACAGATGTGCTGTCTGAGTCACAGAGTGCAGCTCTCTCTGCTGCTCATTTTCCTCCATGCATAGTGTGTCCGCTTGTTAGCTGATCACTTTCCTCGGGGCTTTGAAAACTTGGTATTTATTGGCAATTCAGGAAATCCCTGCACTAGTTAAGCTGCATTGCAGTTTAAAAGAGCTACAACAAAGTGCAAGCACTTTTGAATTTATAATCGGCACAAATGAGGTCAAGTGCATTTTTTTTGTAGTTAACAATTTTATGAGTTTCATGCAGTCTAGTCAGAATAATATACATTACTGTGCAAAAGTGTTAGGCCTCTTTAAACTTTGTTATTTTAGCAAGGTTATAATGATCATTCATATTTATTTTTCAGAAGTCTCCTTACTAAAATACAACCAGAATATACAGGAGATATTTATACACTATTAAATGCAATTTTTTCAAAATAAAACAACTTCAGCAAAGTACCTTGAACTCTCTTGGGCAGACAATATGAGATTTACAATACTAATGTTATGGTGTATACACCAGGTTGCATTAAAGACATGTCTAAAGCTTGGTTGTACAATTCCATGTTTCAAGCTAAATATTGAATTCAGTCTGAAGAGTCCATTTTGTTCTGTCTTGTTGATGTTTTTATGCATTGTACATTTTCTATGTGTTCTTTGCTTGTATCTTAATGAAGGGAATGAGAAATATCCTCATCACAACTTTGCTAAAAAGACTTTTGGGCTTTACTGTAAAAATTAAGAATTCTGATTTTAGAGATAAATCTAAACATAATGTATACAGTATATTGCCCAGCTAACAATTGTTGCATTGCTCTTTGTTTAACCGGACAGGCGTTCAAGGGAAGTCGAAATTCATATTGTTTTTTTCTAACTCTCTCCTGTCCTTCTCAGGGGCAGGCACTGATGCCAACGTGTGGATCATCATTTTCGGAGAGAACGGAGACACGGGCACGCTGGCATTGAAAGAGTGCAACAAGTCCAACAAGTTTGAGCGCAAGCAGGTGGACACATTTCGCTTCTCGGATATCCTCAGCATGGGAGAACTCTCCAAAGTGCGAGTCTGGCACGACAACTCAGGTCAGCCCTCGGATGAACAGTCACCCTGCATAGGGGGCTTTGTAACTGGCATTGTGAAATGTGCTTTGTAAATGAATTTATGAATGAATTTTAAGTAACAAATTAAGTTACAGCCATTCAACCCAAAATAAATCTGGCCACAGATACATTAGTCTGACATAACGGAAGATATCTGAGTCCCCACTTCTATTTTGATGAAACAGTTGATGACTAAATGGATCTGCTGTCAAAGATTAACAACTGACACATTGCTGTCTGGCTCATAGGAAGCCTGAAGCAGTGACGCAGCTTTTTACTTATTGGTTTAAAAGATTCCTGCATCCATCTTGTCACATTATTCTTGACAACATTTATTATGTATCTAATTTTTTTTTGTTTCCCGATCCCATTCCACTCAGGTCCTGCTCCAGGATGGCACTTGGAGTACATTGATGTGAAGGATGAGATCATGGACAAAACATTTCGTTTCCCCTGCGATCGCTGGCTTGCCAAGAATGACGATGATGGACAGATAATGAGAGAACTGGCGTGCGCTAACAACGACTACTTGGACCTCAACGAGAAGACGAGTAAGGCCGTCACATAAGACATATCTTGTGTCCAAAGTTGTAATCCTTTAGATTTCAGTTCTGTATTACTTGGCGACACCTGTGGTCACCATGGTAACAGCAAGTGCAGTTTAATTTAAGTAGATTGTTCCGAGTCAATATTCCCTATTTCCGATCTAAATGTGTCCCAGTTCAATGATCCCAGCACCTTTAGCACTGAGAAAGGGAGTCTAAAAAAGTCAACAGTTTGGCTCGTCTTTGCTCATTAAAATAACATACAGCAGCTCAAAAATGTGTAAGCGAGTGCCGAGCATATTAGTGTGAATCACCACAGCCAAAAGCATGAAGTTGCTGTGACCTCTTTTTGTGTGTGTGTGTGGATGGAGACGGAGATGAGCATGCTGGCAAATACTTCTATCAAGCACAGATCATCTGAATGGAAATAGAAATGGCAGCTACAATGTTGTTAAAGCACGAAACACCACATAACGTAAAATAATCAATTCTGCTCAGTTTACTGTATGCGCTGCCGTGTTGATGTGACGTCAGGTGTGTTTATCTCTGCAAATTTGGACTATATGGAATTTGCCAAAGGTTTCTGTGCAGCAGCTCCAACTTGAAATCTGTTCCATTGCACTTTTACTTTTTTTTTCCAAGTTCTGATCACGGTGGATTGTAGTGTGATACTATAGGTCCCAGAATTTTGGAGTCCAGCGAATACTCATTTAGGAGCTACTTTGTCAGTAATACAGTGTGTGTTTCAGTTTACAGTGCAGCCACACAATGATTAGTACTATATAGAAAGATAATTACTTAATGTTCCTGATAAATAATTTTAACAAAAGACTGTAAAGACCATAAATAGTATGAAAAATGGGGACTGATTTCATGGAAATCTTAGAGATTATAACTTTAAATTACTGCATATATTTCTATGCTAAGGCATCTTTATGTAGGTTATATGTTCTGTTGGTGCACATGTCTGTTTGTGAACAACTGAGACCATTTTCTTTAACTGTCTGTTTTCTCTCCAAAAGAATACGAAATTTGTATTACAACTGGAGACACTGAAACCAAAGAAAATGCCTGGATAGTTCTTGAGGGGAAGAAGGGCCGATCAAAAGAATTCGTAATGGAGAACTCCTCAAAGAAGAAGAGGTTCTTGCGGTAGGTACTTGGCGCAAGATTAACTTAATGAGCTGCAACTTGTTTACATGAAAAAGCTCAAAGAAATGTGCTTTCTCTCCCTCTAATTCTACTTTTACTCTTATTATGATAATCCCACCAGCACCAAGCACTTGAGCTACGACCAGTGCTGCAATTCCACCATGATGACATTACACCATCCAGAACAAATTAGCACTGACATGAATTTAAAGTATGTGGGCCAATTTAAGGGAACAGCTACTGACACTAACATGCTTAATTTTTCTCTCTTTTTTAGGGGAAATGTTGACAGGTTTGACTTTTCATCAAAGAACTTGGGAGACATCGCTGGTATCTGCCTCGGCCACACACCCAAGGATGGAAAGAAAGTAAAGGGGGAGGTTTTGTGGCATGTGGAGGAGGTCGTCATCACAGAAAGGGAACTAGGAAACAAGTAAGACATAAATTACTGCTCAGTGACCCACATCTACGTTCATGTGGACGCCATTTTTTGGTAACAAATCATATTTATCCTTCTTCTCAGGTATGTATTTAGCTGCAATGCCCACGTCCCGCTCTCTCCAAAGAGGGATGATTTCATGACCTTCGAGTGTGCGAAATCCATTGAGAGCTTCGCCAGTAAAGCTCGAAGCCTGGTGCCCGTCAAGTACGAAATCATCGTCATCACGGGCGATGAGAAGGGAGCAGGCACAGATGCCAATGTTTTCATCACTATCTACGGCTCCAATGGAGATTCAGGCCGCCGGCAGCTGCGGCAGAAGTTTCGGAACCTTTTCGAACGCGAGCAGACGGACCGTTTCCTGCTGGAAATGCTGGACATGGGAGAGCTGCAGAAAGTTCGGGTGGAGCACGACAACTCCGGTCTGAGCCCCGGCTGGCTGCTGGATCGTGTGGAAGTCACTAACACAGCCAACGGTGTCACCACCATCTTCCTCTGTGGGAAGTGGCTGGACACTAAGAGGGCTGATGGGCAGATCGCCAGGGTCCTTTACCCGAAATACTAGATAAACTGTTTATTTATACAAACTCTTATTGCAGAGAGATCTTCCCTCGTGTTTAAAATAATGACCAAAGAGATTCTGCTCTGGTAAGTTTTGTATCTCAGGAAGCGAGACAGATTTTTACATTCACAGTTTTTTTATTATTATATTATTGTGTGATATTTAACACTACCTGGGAATATAGCCTGCAATGAAATACTGTGACAATATCTACTTAGGTCAGGAAACTATATGTGCCATTCTTTTTAAGTTTCATATATCAGGGATGGTCTGTTCAGTTTTGTTATAATTAAGGTTTTATAAAACATTAAACTCTTTTGCAATGCTCAGTGCAGCTTTCCACCTGTTTGATTCACTGGTGGGTTTGTTCAAACAACATCCATAACTGCAGAACTTTATTTTAAAACTGTTCAAGTACTTTTGTAATAAAGGGATATTTAGCTGATATTTAACCAGCTTTGTATCAAAACAATGTGGGTAGTATGTGTACATAAACTGTGGTAGACTTTCCTCCATATAGCCAGTGCCTAGATACCCCCCCCCTTGATTTAAAGTTATGTAATTTGGTGGAGTTTTGCTGGCTCTTGGGGCTGTACTACAGGCTGTACTTAGTGCACTGCCTATTTCTTTCCTAAAATGTTTTCATAAATGTATTTCAATGCCCCATTCGCTGTAATGGCAGTTTGTGAACAGGAAGTGGGTGCCTCACTGCTTCCTGCATAGTAGGAAAAACACAAAAAAACACCCTCTCAATTTTTTTTCTGGTCATGTGTCACCCATTTCAAAAGTTTTTTTGCATCTTTGTACTGCAGAGATGTATGTGAGGGCCTTCTTTATGTTGGTGAAATACTTGTTTAAAGCTGGGGTAGGCAGATACCAAGCAGGATTTATATATACACCCTCCTCCTGCAGCCCTCCCCTCTCTGTCCTAAGCTCCTCCCACCAGATGACTACAGGCACATGCACGCTCTTCATACAGTCACCAAACGTTTCCTATACGTGATTTATTTAATCTTATTGCACTGTGGAGTTGCACCCAGCACATTTACTCATTCCATCCTTTCCTTGCTCTTTCTGTCTCTCTCCATTTATCAGACTACAGATGAGACAAGAATTAGCTAGTTAGCTACCCTACAGTCCCTCCGCCTCACTCCGTGCTGCTGTGGACTGCTTCACCTGGAGGACAATGGCAAGGCAAGGCAAGGCAAGGCAAGGCAAGGCAGTTTTATTTGTTAGTTGTCTAAATGTATTACTAAACAGGGCAATTCAAAGTGCTTTACAGAGCAATAAAATATAAAACATATTAAAGGATAGACATTTACAATAAAGGAATAAAAAGAAAAGATGTAGAAGTTAAAATAATTACAAATGATTTACTTTTTCTTTGACAGAAAAAAAATAGCAAAAGCGCAAATAAGAGGTGCAAAGATAAAGAAATTTAAAATGATTTAAAATCAAATTTAAAAATAAGGTAAGGCAAGTTTATTTATATAGCAAATTTTAGCAACAAAGCAATTCAGAGTGATCTCCTTAAAACATGAAAATTGGCTTAGCTCTGGAGAGGAGTCTTTGTTCGGTGTTTGTAGTGGCTTGAATTTGGCCAGCACAAACCCCTCCAGTACTGGCTGTCACAGCGGGCTGGTGACCAGCAGTGCCGGTTCTAACCTGCTAAATGATCTGGCAGGGAGTCGGGTCTGTCCGGTCCCCTGAAGCGCAGGTCTGAGCAGGCTGGATTTGTGTTGCTGCAGCTGTAGACTGGTAGTCTGTAGTGAGTGGAGAACACACTGTGATTCAAGGCTCTAGCTAATATTAACTACCTTAAAGCTGCATCTGTTAGCTTTTAGCTACTGTAAGCAGAAGGCTAAACTATTAGCAACTATTTCTCTCTATCTCTGTAAGTCTTTTCAGATATTGACAATTATTTTATTTTTCTTTTATTGTCAGTACCTGACTTTGTTTTAGAGTCTCTTTGATAAGTTTGGCTTCCGTTTCAGGGCTTATTCGCGGTCTAGGCAATTTTTGCCAATGCTGGAATAGCAACCCTCTCTGCAGGATTCTCCGCCATTGAATCAGGCTTTTACCGAAAGGACATGCACGCATGTTTGCATTTTTCAACAGCTTATAGGAACACCCACTGTCTGAAATGACCTGTGATTGGCCAAAGTGTCCTCTCTTGAGCTAGATTTTCTAAAGCCTGAAAAACAAAGGCTGGAGGATGCCAAAATTTAACTACCTACCCCAAATTTAGCAATAATTTAAACACCATGTGAAGTGTGGAAACCTAATAGCAACTTCTTACATGTCATGGAGTGACATTTTTGACCACATTTTATCATCTGGGGGAAAACCTGAGACCATGTTATAGCAGAATATAAAAGACAGAAAAACAGGAACTTGTCCATTTTATCCAATTTATTACAAAAAGAGCACATACAAAAGGATAATATACAAGCCATGAAATAAAATTAAAATTAAAAAACAAAACAGAACAGTTTGGGTTTAGCAATGCAACTTTTGAAATCATTATCATTATTATTAGTAGTAATAATAAATAAAGTACAAAATTCCACCACATGTGAATCTAACATTTACCCATAATATGCTCATCCATTTCTTCATCAACACTCATCACCATTAATGCGCTATTGCTTTAATATTAATGATAAATAGTTCTATTTTCAGATAAAATATCCTATATTGAAAAACATTGCGCAGTCACAGCTAAACAGCAGAGTTTCATACGAGGATGGCGGCAGCCCTTTCACTGGCACTTTTTGGGATATTTTCTCTTCAGTTTTTGTTTTTCAGTTTCAAACAGCGACAAAATTAATATTTTTTTTCTGTTATATTCTTTGTATATATTTTCACCATATACTATTAAACCATTGAGACTATATTGAAACCTGAGAAAACATGCATTTTTAGAAAAGGTTGTGCTTTAAAATCCTTGCCTTCCTTTTAGACTGTGAAAGGAAACAGGAAAGATTCTGAGAGGAGAGATGGACGGTAAAATAAAAAAGGAATAAAAGAGTCAGAGATAAAAGATAAACAGAATTAAAGACGGATTATTTAAGTGTATTTGTAAAGCCCACAGTGAAACATGCCTCTTTATAGTCAGATCTATTTCCAAAATATGTAACGCTTCCAGTTCCACAAACCAACAGCTAGTTCAGACAGTTTGACTTTAATTTCGAGGATAATGGCTTTTGCAGACACCTGTCAAATGTTGTGTAACTCCTTCACAGCTCAATCCTTTGATTAATTGTGCAACCAATAAGGCATGGTGGCTTCATGGGTTGATTGTTATTAATGGTTTCAGTAATATGGAAATATCTCCTAACACTTAAAGCGAGGCACTTGTTATGTCTACAAACTGAAGAGAAACACTAGAGAGGACAGAAATTAAAAGATAGATACGAAGAGTTAAAGCAAAGGAACATGCTTCACAGATGATCATTATTAAGACATATAGTGCATTGTGAAAAGCAGAGCATACAAAATAAAAGCCAGAGTTTTTAGTGATAATATTAAATTATTTAAACTAACTTTTTTTTTGCCAGTGAGAGGGTTCCCATTTTTAAAACAAGTGAGTGCAAAACAAAAAAAAATCACTTCATTGCAGTTTGTCCACTACATCACAGCATGGGGGATCAGAGAAATTGCATTGAATGGAATGTAACCAAGATCCACAGCACCACATGAGAGAGAGAGACAGAGAAAAAAAGTGAGAGAAACTAAGGCCCAATCCCATTTCTTGTTTTTGCCCCTTTCCCTCGTTCCCTCCCTAGTTACAGTTGTGGGTGGTTAAAATCTTGACCTATGAAATGGGACAACCCTCAAGATCCTCATATGTCATAAGTATTGTCATCGATGGCGTTCATTTAAGCAGACGTCAATAACTTTCCATTTATCTGACAGAGACAAAGAGTGGATGCTCGCAATTCGTTTACCTCAACTTTGGTTTCACGCTATCAATTAATTAAGAAAATCATAAAATAAAAAGAACACTGCTTCATTACCAGGCCACTAGCTCAGCTCTGTAGGCTAAATGTGGTCGGGCTCCTTCCAAAAAAGTTGTAAAAAGTGGATCAGCTGAGGGCCCCACAGTCGCCTGAGACACATATCTGACCTGTCGTTAGCACATATAGCACAGATTAGCTCAGAGGGCTAACTTGGTTTATTGAGTACATTACGTGAATGTCACCCTGTGTCGCTAGTTGGCTATCGAGACATCAACATACCAGTGATTTTTTTTATTGAGCTTGTTTTAGTGAAAAGGACTATTTCAATGACATTAACCTAAGACAATACAGTGGTGTTTGTCTTTTTTAAAATCTTAGTTAAGAAAGAAAATACATTTGTTGTCATGGGTTCTCATAACACTTGGTTGGAGTTTGCCTCTGAAAAACCTCTTTCAAGGGCAATGTAGCCCTAACACTGCATCATATACCCTCCATCCCAACAAGTATTGGGACGCTCTAGCTCTACACAACGCCCAAAATGGAGGGTAAGGGCTAAACGGTGGGGGAAAGGGGTGTGTTGGGACTGAGCCTAAGAAAGAGAGAGAGAAAGAGAGAGAGAAAGAGACAAAGAGCGGGCTCAGTAGCTCAGCCTTGGACAGTAAACATCGCACAGCCAGCTTGTGGAGATCAAACAGCAGGGCTCTTTTTTTTCTTAAACTTTAGTGTTCCAAAAAGTACAACTGCATGCAAAGCATTCCCATTTAAAACAATGCAAAAATGAGGTAATAGTTTTTTTTCATAGCATTTTTGTGTTATTTCTAAATAAATAAATTATGATTCAGTCACCCCCCACCCCCACCCCACAAAAAAACTATATAAAATTAAATACATACCCACAATATCTACAGTTAGTAATAAATTATGATTGTTAAATACTTAAGGCATCTCAACTGACAACACCCTGTGTAAACTATGAAAACTTCATCACGGATGACTCCACTACAGGAGGAGGCAGTGTCGACACTGGCAGTGCACAAGACAAAGAGAAAGTAATCCGAGTTAATTGAGCCGTAACCCACGAGGCTAAAAGCGTCTCAGGGCTTATCTTTTACTATCACAGTGCGTAGGACAGAGAGGGTCCTAAAGGCATTCTGCAGAACTGAGACTACACAAAGGGAAAAAAAAAACTGGCCAGAGCAAGTGTTAACAGCCTGAATGTATTCCTGCTGTTGTGCCGTCTCGTGTCTGTGTGCACTGCGAGAGGGAGGCTGCCTCCGTCTCACCACGTTCTACATGTTCTAGCAATACAGCATAGCAACCAGCATAGCAACCACAAGGGGAGGTCTGTCACACAAATACACAAGATCAATACGAAAGCTCCTCTCTCTGCTGAAACACTGCATGAATCTATACCTAAATATAAACCAAATGCAATACCGAGGAAAAAACCTTTTGTTGCTATAACTATTGTCACATGTGCTTGTTCTTTAGGCAATAAGGTAAACATCAAAAAGAGGATCCCATCGTTGCCACCAAAGGGGACAGGATGAACACACGCTACAAGTCAGGGGAGCAGCCACTGACACCATTTTTTTTTGTTTGTTAGTGTTGAGAAGATAGTCACAGCTCAGATTAACTAAGTCATGCAAAGCCATCTCTGTACCTTTTAATATTGAAGAAACGCTACCAGAGCTAACAGCCCGAGTCGACGATGAAACATGCATTTTAGCACACACTGTTCTGCCACTGGCCCTGCGCCAGATAAAGATACAGGTACGAGGGCAGCTTCCTCCCACCTCACTCTGCAGTGCATGATAGTTTCCTTTTTTCATCCCTTTTTTTTTTTTTTTTTTTTTTTGGCTTTGTGTTGTATAAGCGCTCCAGTGGCCATGCTGTTAACCTACAGCGAGTTAACGCCTAGCTGTTGCCTCAAACCCTTGAAACACACTCACATTTGCACTCTTTGAACATCCACGCATTTTGTTAGACACATTCTTTAAGTCACACACAGCAGGGCAGAGCACACACGCGCACACACACACACACACACACGTGAACCTGCGCGTCAGGTTCAAGCTACACCGTGACAAAATGCATTTTGGTAAAAAACACTTTCTACCTATTTTTTTAAAATTTGAAAACACACGACGACTCAATCACTGGGCTCCCACGGCAGTGAAAGAGACCTACTCACACGACACCATCTCACATGACACCAACCCAAGGTAAATGTACAACTGTATTGCAAAATGTCAAAGCTGCATGATAGAATTAAAACACTCAGCTAGCTGGTGCCTGCCCCCCAATAAGAGGGCAACACCAGATATCACTTGTTGGTTACTGCTACTCTACTACGACCACAAATGATCTTTAGGTAAACATGGCATCAGAGCATTTGTTAAGCTTTCTTGTGTGGCAGAATATTCACTTTGATTGAAGTGTGTTTGAAAAGAGAGAAATATATATATTTATATATATAGAAAGAGAAAGAGAGAGAAAAAGAGAGAAAGTAGCCAGCTCAGTGTGGGGTTATGTGTTCCACTCTCAGGACGTTAAGTCATGGCTTTGAGGACATGCTACACAGCCCGCGGCTACCTACAGTACAACACCACAACAGCAACAACACCCCACTTACGACCAGCAAGCTACAAGTAAACCCTGTGTACATGAGTATGTGTGTGTGTCTGCGTGTCTTTTGCCTCCAGAGGGATGTGCTTCTATATAAAGAGAGTCCTCTGCGGCCTCTCGTGTAGTTAGTTATCCAGGCTTGGCTCAGTAAAGCGTGAGTCAGAAGGGTGGTGATGTCACATGAAGTCTGGAGACATTTGGCAAAGCACCCAACAAGGGGAGGAGGAGGAGGAGGGCCGGCAGGCCGGGGTGGAAGAAAGCAGGAACCACACAAGGGTGATTGACAAGGAGCGGGAGGGGAGGTGTTGAAATCTCATCAGCTGTCAGGGTTCAGCTGTGTTTCGATGTCAACTCGACAGATCGGACACTTCCTGCTGGTGGCCAGCCATTGGTCCACGCAGCCCTGGTGGAAGAGGTGCATGCAGGGCAATCTCCTGGAGGACAGAGAGTCAGAGAGACACGGGTCAGTGTCGATTCACATCGACTCTTCCCAGCGCAGTACCGTTATGTGCTTGCAAAGAACTCCTGAAACCAGCAGGGAGTTAATTTTGCTCATTCAGGCACGTAGAGGCGGCTTCTGTTGAGTCATCAATCCTGCACGCCTCTCAGACAGCTGAGACGCCACACGCTGTAAACTGACCCTCTTCCCTCATCCAAGGGCATGGCTCTCATGCCCTCAATTTCACACCCCCGCTTGGTTTGAAATGCAAGTTTAGGTGAACATACCCATGTTATTGCTTAGAGGAATAGTTTAACATTTTTTAAAACAACAACAAAAAAAGACACTTTTTTGATTTGTTAAACAAAAAAAAATTGATACCACTCATATCTTTCAAAAAGAGTCAACACCTGGTTACCTTAGCTTAGCATAAAACTAAAAACAGATGGAAACCGTTGGCCTGGTTCTGTTAGACGAACAAAATCCACCCTCAAACTGTTTTATCTATTGTTGTGACATCTGTTAAAATCTGGACTTAAATTCAGGGTTCCCACTGTCAAAGTTATGAAAATAGAAAAACTCATAATAACTCACTCATTATATTAATAAAATACCCAAAACATCACTCATTTCATTACATTATTTAATATTTAACAATTTCCAAAATATATTGTGTTAAGAATCTAGTGCTGTGATGCATGAATGTTGATTGGATCTGTGTTTTTCTATCCCCCAAAAAGAGGCGTGGCCTTGATGTTTTGAGAAGTACCCATGTGTGCTGGTGTGGTCATATGCATCTAGTTTACTGACATGTGAGTAAAGATAGCAAGCGCTAGCTGGTTGTTTATTCCCAAATGCCAGGGAAGTGCCTGTTCATAGGCCTACCCATTTTAAACTACTTAAATTAAGTCCTAGAAATAGGGTAAAATATTGTGTAAAAGTTCTGGAGAAGTTTTAAAAATTCATTTGTAAAAAAGTGTGGGAACCCTGTTTATAATATGAAGTGACTGTATGTCTGATGTGAGCAAGAGGAAGGATTTGGCTATGAGTTAATGTTCAAGTTGCGATCAAGTAGAAATGATTAACTCTACAAAAGAGATGTTTTGTGTAAGTAATCCTGGGAGCTATGAATCATTTCTAACCTGACGTCCTCTCCGTCCTCCAGCATTGACAAACAGATGGTACATTTCTCATCCACATCCGTTTCCTCCTCCTCGCCAATCTTCAGCTGCAGGGGCTTTCTCTGTTTGTAGGTCAGATTACAGAGACAAAAGGTAGGATCTCAAAGGTGAATATGCAAAAATGTGAATCTATTATCTGTTTGTTATTAACATCCAGTTATCTGTCCTACCTTCTTGTATTTGTGTGGAAAGGTGAATCTCTCTATGGTTGTCTGAACAGCTCCCCTGCTGACACTTCCCAGCCGGTCCTCCAGCTGCAACAGCTCCTGAGGTAAAGTCCACATTCAGTTGAGAACAGATACTACTAAAAATTGTAAAAAATAGAACAGCTAACAAATGGACCTCAAGATGAGAGTGTTTCGTAAAACTGGGATTTTCAGGATTAAGAATGAACTTTGAAGCTCAAATTTCAGCCAGCATGGACAAGAAGTCCTTAACGTGCAATTGTTTTTGCAATTTCTGCAGTTTCAAGACAACTGAGCAAACTCTATCTGCTGAAGAAGATCATGTGATAAAGTCAACAGCACCAAAAAAGCTACTAAATGGAACTTGAGGTGAGATTGTTTTGAGTGTTGCCATCAATAGACAGATGGATGGAAACTCTGTAAAATATATTAGAGAAAGATTTACCTCATAACTTTCCCGCACAGCGGTGGCGTGCCTCGAAGGATTCAGACTTTGCAGTGCCAACAGGTGCAGCTGAGGGTACGGGTAGTTTCTGATTTCATGCACAACCTAACAAAGGAGAATTCTCTATCATATTACAGCAATTTAATAGCGTAGCATTATGATGACACAGTTAAGTAGACCTTTTGGATATAAAATGTCATCATGTCTTAATTTTTTATTCTATTAGACATTTGTGTAAAATGTAATAATTAGTGATTCAATACTTGACTAAAGGCCACAACATTTTTTTGAGGTCACAGTACCTTTGATAACCAAATTCTAATCATTCTTGAGTCCAAGTGGACGTTTGCGCCAAATTTGTTGAGATGCCCTCAAGCCCTTCTTGAGATATTGTTTTCACAAGGTCACAGTGACCTTGAATTTTGACCACCAAAATCAAATCAGTTCATCTGTGAGTCCAAGTGAATGTTTGTGCCCCTCAAGACGTTTTTGAGATGTAGTGTGTTCACAAGGCTGGGACAAACATGTGGTTGTACAAGCATACCGACAGATGGACAACACGAACCATAATGCCTCTGGCTACAGCTGTCACTAGCGCAGAGGCATGAAAATAATTATGTGATAAAATTCACAGAAAAAATAGCAGAGAGACCAACTTACCACTTGTGCAGAGGATGTGTTCCTAGGGAAGTGGTGCATTCGAGGGGAAGCCAGGTAATGCTGATAGGGCTGCGGAAGCTGCTGGAGCTGGTACTGGTGGTGAGGGAGGCCAGCATCAACACTGAGATCCCTGCAGGCAGACAGACAGGCGACTAAATCAGCATCATCACCCATGCTAGGCAATGTGACAGACAGACAGATGGCCGCAGAGATGAAAGCACGGGATCATTTCTCGACTCTACAGGATTCTCGTTAATCTCAGACAGAGACTCACCAGTCGGTGCCTTCGGCCAGGTACCGCTGCTGCTGTGTCATTGGCTGAGGAACATGGAGGGGAGGGGAGTACTCATAGCCTGAGCGCAGTCGGTGAGGGTTCAGGGGTATACGCTCCTGGGTTCTCCTGCAAGAGGATCAAGATAAGATGAACTACAATTACCACCTCACAGCTGTATGCCTCTGTGAACCAGTCAAGTTGCAGTTAAAATGTACATCCATGTCTGTCCACACTTGTAGCTATGTCAGTAGACAATGCTTTAAATCTGGATCTCGTTGCAAAGATGGTTCATATTCAAAAATATGGATGCTTCACAAACATCTTTAACCCAGCAGGACAGAAGATCTAAACAATCAGCACAGTTTCAAGGTGGACACCTAAGATTAGTGTCACAAATTCAGTATCTGAATAAATGTCTGTCCCTCTGCTCCTGAGTTGTAAAGTTGAGTAATGGCCAGAAAAGTGTTTTTGCAGAAGATTGTGAAATCACAGAGAAGTTGACCTTTGGCCTTTTTGAATATACAATGTCATCATTTCATGATTTTATCCTATGAGACATTTGTTTGAAATTTTGTCATAGGTAATGCACAAATTCTTCAGTTTTAGTTATTTAGTTATAGCCAATAACATGTTTTCCACAATGACTTTTGACAACCAAAATCTGACCAGTTTATCCTTGTGTCCAAATGTGCACTTGTGCCAAATTTGAGGAAATTCATGCAAGGTGTTCTTGAGATATTGCGTTTAGAGAACAGGAGGGCCACAAGGTCATAGTGACCTTGACCTTCAACCATCCAAAAGACAGTCTATTGTTGACTCCAAGTGGACGTTTGTGCCCCAGCTGAGGAAATCCCCTCAAGACATTCTTAAAATATCACATTCACTAGCATGGAGCAGAGGTTTGGACAGATGTACAGATGGACAACCCAGAAAGATAATGCCTTCAGCCACGCCTATCACCGGTGTGGAGCATAAAAACATCTGACATCTGTTTGCGTTTCCGTATTTGTATGCAGGTGGGGACTCTACCTGGAGTGTGGGAGAATCCTGCGGTGCTGCGCTTCAAGAAGCTGCTGCTGGATGAGGTATTGCTGGTGTAAGGCCTGAGGTAGGAATGGAGGCCCCGGCACATCCTGGAACTGAGGGGGTGCAGGCAGGGCAGTGAGGGGCGGGTGATGTGCCGGGGGCAGGTGGGTTGCCAGGCCGGTCTGAGGCGGCTGGCTGGCGTGTCCTAGAGGGAACTCTGCTGAGATGGGCGCCTGGGGAGCACCCAGGTGAAAGTGTCGGCAGGAGGTAGCATGGCTGTGTTGATGCCTGGTGAAGTGTGCACCTATGGGGAATAAACACAAGTGATCAGAATTAAGCCTCATCATCCAAACAGACACCACAGAGAGACCAGACAAACCAGTAATGAGTACATACTGACACACATAATTGCAGAAACAAGCACTTTCTGGCTTTCTCAGGCACACAAAAACATTTAACAACCATTCAAACAAAGACAACTTAAAAATAAGAGAGCCATGACACAGGAAGAGACGACACAAGACAGACAAAACAGCAGATGGAGGACACAGACATTGAGACCCCTGTGGAGCACCATCTAAACCCACACACAGATTGCACGCGATGGCCCGCCTCTCCACTTGCCATAGTGCAGCCAGCAGGAAGGATGGATCTTCACTAACAGCCGGGTGTATTTCCAAGAAGATCTACAGCACGGAGGGGTTGTCTGCGGTCCACTGCTAGTCAATTTAATAGACTGAGGCTCTGTATTATGTCTGACATGCGACGGAACAAATACTGAACTGTAGATTTCTCATTAAAACCCAGCACAGCAACCGAGGTGGGCTGAAAAGATTATCCGCCTCCATTTCTACCTTCCCCCCACTCTTCCTATCAGCAGAGGAGGAGGCATGAGATTGTATGGTAGTCCCACTGAATCACCTCGGTATCAAGTTGCACAAAACAATCGATACAAATTACTCCAGGCTCAGAGAGAGGAGGGCTGGAAGGAGGGTGAGGTGGGAACAAACAATTACTACTTCAACTGCCCATTACAGCTATCTAGCCCTCTGCAACAGGAAGCGGACAGCGGGGTCTGGAGGCACTGTGTGTAATGAAGTACCAGAGTGTTTTGCATGGTTGGAAGAAGTAATTGTCTCATCTACTGTTCTGTCAGCTGTTTCAAGCTGAGTCAAGCAGAATAAAACGTGATAAACAGTAACACGGACTGACATATATGTCTAATATGGAGACGAAAGATTTGGCTGTTAGTTAATCCTTTGTGATATATTTAGCAAATGCTGCTGACTAATCTAATTAACAGTAGATGGTTCACTAAGCTAAGATCTAATTTACAAATTTTCAAGTCTGTAACATTTTAATGTTAACACAAAATCCCATAATATGCCTTCAATGCATGTGCATTGATTGATTTAGTTGATTCATTTAAAGGGATAGTCCAGCGTTTTGGGAACATGCTAATACTCTTTCTCCCGCTGAACATGTTCTAACATCTGGCTTTTGTATTTAATGGAAAAGGTCACAAGAGTGCCCCAGTAACAAGTCTTAAAAGTGGGAAATCCGTTAGCATTTCAGCACCTCCAGTTCCCTCGTCTCAAAGTCAATGGGTGTTTTGTTAGAAGCCTGAAATAATGTCTGTGGATAACACATGCTTAAGCGACTTTAACATTTTGTTCTAAAACGTCAGTAAATACCCAACTCGCAAACGTTAAAGCTTTCATGTGTCTTTAAAAAGACGTTTGCTAACAAGTGGCTAAATGAGATTACAGAATGTCATCACGCCAAACCATGCCATGTAGTGACTGTGATGTCGTTAATTTTAGCCTAGCACTAACTTTTTACTTCTGGTGATTACATGTATGCTTCAAAAATCCTGAAAGTGGGGTTCATTTGTGAACATTATCTTCCAAAACCAAACATGTAAGTATCATAAAGATTTCTTTACAACAGAGCCTCTTTTCTCTGCAGTGATACAAAATCCAGTGGAAAAATCCCATCAGCTTTTTGACGAGAGAACCAGGGCGATGACAGTTTCCGAGTTGGCCTACAGAAAAACGTCATCACTGAGGTACATTTGGCTTTGAGCAGTTATCAGACTCTGGGAAGTTACTGGTCCAAACTAAGAAAGAGTCTGGGTTCTGGGCTTTTTGTATGTATTTAAAAAAAAAATGAGGGTGGTATCAATCTGCTTCTCTAACTCTCCACCAGAAGGCAAATTTCCTCAAATGTCAAACTATTCATTTATTCCTAATATGACATATTTACATGGCTGTTGTTTTGCTTTGTTGCATATAGCCTTGGGACATGAGAAGCCAGTGAACCTTGGGAGCCATGAGCAATCTGAAAACAACATTTGGCTGAGGAAGTAGAGCAGAAATGACAGACTGCTGGTTTGGATTGGTTAAAGGCTGCACATCACTTTTGTATGAAGCCCGTGACCTGGTATGACTGGACTCAATGTGAAGCTGAGAGTAAATGTAAAAATGATTTGTCTTTCACAGCATGAATCGCTGACATTAATATTTGACATATTGCAGTGCTGCCAGCAGTCAGAGCCCTGATGTTGTTATTGTTACATCTCAGCTTCAGCTTTGACTCGCAGAAAATTCCTGATTGGTGCAGAACAGACCCCCACCCATCCACACACAAGCGCACACAACACACACTCATACACTCCCATCCACCTCTTTTCACCCCTGAGCTGCTGCACAGGCAGCCCCTCCCCCACAGTGTGGCTGCGGCATGGTGTCCCTGCGTGAGTGACAGCCTGTAAGCCCTGCCCAGCTGCGACTGCAGCAGTCTGACATCGAACCTGTCCCTCTCCCTCCCTCACCCCTCCTGCTTCCATCACTGCAGCTTTACAATCGCACCTCCCCTTTCTAACATAATCCTGTCTTCTGCCTGGTGCGGTGGTCTTCCGTCATGTGACCCTGTGAGCCTTGTGTGTGCAGTTTTTCAATGAAACCCATCATCACCACACCAGCTGATTTCACTGATTGGCACACTCACAATCAGAGCAAGGGACTAATGAGTGAAATCAGCTCGTATGCTGACAGCTGGACTGGAAGTCTGCATACAAACGGCTCTACATGGCACATGCCTGCACGCCACCCACTAACCTTGATACTAAAGGTCTCAGACACACCTTGTGTCAGCACATAAATAACTCAGACTATTTCAGAGACTGTGAACAGATGTAAGACTCAAGTGGCTGGAACGTGACAGACAGAAGTTCCAGACTTTAAAACTCTTTAAATGACTGAGTTCATATTTTAAAATGTGCTGCGCTGCATGTTGTGACCAATTAACCCACTTTTAGAGTTTCCACAGAAACTCTAAAAGAAAGGGCTTTTAAATTCATTGTTAAAAATGAGGGCAATTCTTAAATCCAGAGCACATAAAAACACCTAACATTTAAAGGAAAACATAGGATTTTAAAACCAAATAATTTTCTAGGTCTGTTAAGAACTTGTGCACTTAAACACATCTTGTTACTATGTGTTTACAAAAAGCCTTTAATTTAACAATATGTCTGACTTCCTGCAATAAATAATCAGAAGCCTTGTCTGCACCTGTGCTGTTATCACACGCTACGCAGGCAAGGCTGGATAACTGTAGGAATTTATTTTATAAAACTGTGGCGACATTCTTCTTACTGCGATTTTATTTGTGTAACTGTGTCAAGGTCTGTTCTACTATTAACAAGAGAAGGACCAGATGAAATAGGCCAATATTTTATACAAAGATATAGCATTTAAATAGAAGTAGTAGTTGCCATTTTGTGTTTGAACCAAATTGATTTCTCATTATGTTTCACATTTGGAGACTCTTGATTAATTAACATTCTGGTGGAGAATTAAATGAGGAGATCAATACCACTTTTATATGTCGATTTATCTGTACTTTGTAGTACAACCATATGCTGTCTAATAAAGATGGGAGACATGACTCCCCAAAAGCAAGTCCCCAGGAAGCTCGCCGGGCTCTGAATTTCATTTTTGTAGTGGTTTAAAAGTGAAATTATAACTTTTGAGTCTGTCACATGATGCCATTGGGCCCCAAAACACTTTTTCCCATAGACTTACACTGCAAAAGACTCATCTGAAAATCAATGGATACTTTCTTTTGAGCGTCACAACCTACGCAAAATGACTCGTTTCACAATCACAATTTGATCCATTTGGTCCCGTAACATTTGGAAAGTCTATCTACACAATTAAATGATTTTATCACAATTCAAATTAGCGGGGCATTAAATCAGAAGCAGTCAACTCAGCTGGCGAAAGCGTCTACTGCAGTTGCTCTATAGGCCGAAGGCAGTGCTGATCATTCAGGTAATTTGATAAACGGCACTTTAACATTTTTTGGCTTCATGCACCACTGACCAACTTTCATAGGAATGACCAGAGACCTGCCTCCCAACCTGTATCCAGTTCTCTTTGCACATCCATACCCTAAAGTGTGGCAAAAAACTTCTTGGTCGCCCCCTCATACTACCAAATAAGATATGTTTAAATTAGTAAACTTGTGAGTTTTGGAGCAGCTGCAAGGTGGATTTTGTTATCGAGCCTCAGAGCCAGCTGTTTCTCCCTGTTTCCAGTATTTGAGCTAAAATAAGCTAACCAAAGACATGAGAGAGATTATGAAGCTACTCTAACACTCTGCCAGAAGGCCAATAGGAGGATTTCCCAAAATGTTGAACCGTTCCTTTGATAACATACAGAAGTCTCCAACCTACAGAATAATGTGACCCAGTGTTTAATGTACGACAGAAGACACCAAAGGTCTTTTTGTGCTCAATAGTAATATTAGTCCATACCTCGAGGTAGAGTTGGGCACCATCATATTATATACTATGAGACGATTTGTTTGTATTGCTGTTTATAATCTAATCTACAACAGTTTAATATCTTTGGATTAGGCCATTTCAGACAATGCTGCAAATCAAGTGCTTTATGGCAATATTGTATTTTTATGTGAATTTTGTTGGATTAGTCAGAAACATACATGGTAGTTGATTTTTACAGAAACTGTCACCAAAATACAAAATGATATATACCTAGACAGAGGATTTGATCCATATGACCCAAAGTTTTTACAATGTAAACTCATCGCCAATGAACACCAATGAGTGAAAGTGAGGGAGGCTGTGTTTTGTTGGGTTAGGAGTGAATGACAGCGTGTAACATTGATTATCAATGCCGGTGTGTTCCAGTAAAAACATGCTTGTTTTTTTTTTTTCTTTTTTTTTTTTATGGACAGAAAATTTGGTTGCCCCTACTCCGAAGGAAGCAGAGCAGCAACTTGAGGAAACTCTGTCAAAGACAGCTGAGAAATGAGAGCACATAAAGAGTGAGGGGACCGTCTCGGTGACAGCACAGTGTGGAGGGAGGAGGGGAGGACCACATGGAAATCAGCAAAAAGCACACTGAAGGTTAGAAAGAAATCTACAGTCTTTATTGGAAAAATATTAGTTATGTGTGGCACTGTGTGATAATAGTAATAATAAGAGTAATATATCCTACATAACCATAATAATACCATGCAAATAAAGACCGAAGGCAAGGCCCGACCATGCTCTCTGTAGGGTTAACAGAACAGAAGCAGCATCCAATGAGTAGATGTGTATGCTTACAGCACATTTCAGTATAGCAGGGACATCTCTACACAAAGTTTACATTGGAGTCTGCTGTTCAATGTGGAAAAACAAAAGTATAAAATGACCATGCATTAGGATCTAATACAAGAACATAAGGTAGAAAACCACAACCAAAGAATAAAAGACATTTTCATTCTAAAAGGAGATCTACAGCAGTGCAGGATATACACATCCCTGTAAAATGGATAGCATTCTGGAGAAAAGACTCGATAGGGGGGCTGTGCATGATAGTGGGGGATTTTCAAATGGCAAGATGAGTTAGCCAATTTATTGTGACCGACTAAATCAATTCAGCTAGCAGGAACAAAGGCTTTCACACATGGATAGGATTATGACCAGCCGTTTGGACGCCACTAGAACAGGTGCAGTGGACCATCAAAATGAAAATAGCATCACACAGATTAGTGTGACAGGTACTGGCGAATTGGTGCACGTTAGGATAAAATGATTATTGGTCATGATTATCTAGGGGAAAAAAAAGGTGATCATACAAGTGCTTTAACCCTCCAAACCTGATCATCAGCATTGTTGTGCTGTGTTCAGATGCCTTTGATGAGCATTTACACCTATGGAACCTGAGAAAATCGGTCTGATTTCTTTTGAAAATATGGGGCAATGGCAATGAGCAACTTGGCAAGAAATGTTTGGAAAAATTGCAAAAAAAAAACAAATTAAATAAAATGTAAAATAAATAATTAAATAATAATAATAATAGGTGTAAAGAAAATGACTTGAAAATTAGCTGTGGGGAGATTATTAGACATTATCCTGAAAAAAATTCTGGAAAACTAAATTTATTTATATATTTAAAAATTATGTTACAGGAAAAAAAAAAATCACTTTATTTTATTTAACACATATTTTTTTAAAGGACTTTTTAGTCTCTTTTTTGTGTGTGCTTAATTTCAGTTGATCTTTTGTAACTGTTCACTAATTTCTTGCTAATCTGTGGGCCATTTCTTGTTAAGATGCTTATTGCCTTCTTCCCATGTTTTGGAAAGAAATCAAGTCAATCACCTCAGGTTTCGAGGGGTTAATGTTTACAAAAGCTGGTACAATGCACCTTTGCAAATAGGGGAATGGAGACAAAATTGAGTTCGATCAAGCCTGGCTGTAATCGAATCAGGGGGAGGATCAAAATGTATCCACTTTACAGAAATTTACAGCAGAATGTAGTCTATCCACACTGAATGGGAGAATCACAATGACAGTTTGTAGTAAAGTCTAATGCTACAATGGGTTATTCACTGAAGAGCAACATGACAGTTTAAATAAAGACAAACTGTTTTCTACAGAAGGTGTTATTCTTTAGTCTGTTACACAGAAGGATACGGTATGAGTGGGAACTCGGTTTTAATGCCAATGTCGTCTTCAGATGGAAAGAGGAAATGAGGAAGAAGGGGTTCACAATACAGCTAGATGCAGAGAACAGGCAGAGGCTACGGCAGACAGCAGCAGATGATCGTTAGCTACACAATGGAGGGGGACAAAGGTCTGAGAAATGCGGAATGTAGAGCCAGCCTCGATACTATGGAACAGGAAAAAAGAACACAAATAAAAGCACAATGAAATCATTGGTGCTACTGCATGTAGTTTTAACAATGCACGTCAAATTATTACTATTATTACTACATAATCAACACAGATAGCCTGCTGCAATGGAGGATGGTTATAGTTCTTATGCCCAATTCAGCGAGTGTCATCATTCCTATTTATGCTGGTTCAGAGTTTCACTGCACCTGCAGCCTAATTTGCAGGTTTGCATTTTTGAGGTTTTATGCATTTTAAAATAGCCTTTAATCTGAGTTACGGCCATCATACTACCTGTCTTTAATGAAGGAACCCCTTAATTGAAACTAACTCATGTTAAAATGATCGCAAGAAATCAACAGACTCCATGCCAGTTGCACACAAAGGGACAAACATCCCCTTGTCATGTTTTCAGTTTCCATTCAGATACATGCTTGGGCCAAATTAATGACAAATCCACGCAATGCTATGGATATTATTAGCTAAAGCTGAGCTAGTAAATGTGGCTGTGTGGTATTGTTCAGTAACGTTAGCTTAGCGGTGGCTGCACACAAAAAAAAACGCACGTAAACAGCGCGCGGTGGAAGATAAAGCAGACCGCGCTAGCACAGCTGAGGATGAAAGAAAAAGAGAGGCTGCCATTTGACAGCTGCAGTTATTTGATGCGGTAACAGGCCCCGAAACATCCTTAAACAAACGTCCATTGCTCTCGTGTAACGTTAAATGGCCTCGGTCACATTAGCTGCGCTTTAACGGTGGCTCACGGTTAATTTCACGCGACGCTACTGTTAGCAAGACAGCTAATGTTGTCTACGCTCGACTGTCGCTGCTGGCTTTTTGCTAGCAGGTGTCAGCTCTGTTTACATCATTTGAGGACGTTAAAAAGAAGGAGAAAAGCCGAGAAATTTGTTAGGGTTAAAGTAAGAATAGGGCGAGTCATACCTCTGTTTCTAACTGAGCCGAAGACGGGGAGAACCAGATATCCAACATGTACTAACACCATCCTGGGTCCTTCTTTGTTGTGTGGGCAGCCAGTGAGACAGATGGTCCATGGAAATGATACCCTCTCCAGTCCCGAGCACATTCAAACGGACAGGCTGCGCTGCGAGCACACACAGACACGAGCAACCAATCACTGGACCCTCCGATCAGGACCCTCCGGCTTTGGCACCCTGATCCACCAATGGGATGAGCGCCTGGGCGGGGACGTCTGTGTTTTGGACAGCCTGCCCCTACATGACTGAATCAACCAGGATCATGAGGTAAGCAGGGGCGTTTGTTAGATTTAAAGGCATGGGGGACTCGGCCCCGGACATCAGTAGGGGGGGAATAATCCTGGGACATTTTTCAAGGAAGAAGCTCTATTTTGATGCTTTTTATGCACACTGGCACTACTTACTCTCAAAACCTTTTTACTTTCCAGAATAATTCTGAATTTTTATGTATATATACATATATATATTTAGTTATTAGTTATTAGTAGTGAGTACAAATTTTACAACTATTGTCATTAAAATGTTGAGTGAAAAATAGTTAAATGTGTCAGTTTATGTAAACAGCAGTGGAATGTCACCACGGTTACCACCACATAACCACATAAATTGACACATCCATTGGCACATCCATATGTACACAGTATGTATACAGTAGGCAGTTGCCTAAAGGTAGCACTTTGGCAAGGGTGGCATAATTTATGAGTGCCAACTATTCGTGAGTAAAATCGCACAGTAACCAATAGCAGTAAATGCAGACTCCTGGCATACTAGGCTGTGCTTTTGTAAGCACAATGAAAGGTTGATACATGTGTCAATCATGCTGCACCTGCAGCCTCGGCCTTGCGAAATGCTGTATACTCATTTGAAAGGTTACCTTTAGTCATTAAGTTGCAGTCCATTAATCATATATGTTTGATGCACAAATGCACATGAGAAAGTGATATGTGGAGAGATTTGCATGGGTATTATTTACTTTGAAGAGCTGGAATTGTATTATTTTGGGGAAAAAAAATCTGTGTGGCATCATTACTCTGCTGAAGTTATGTAGATCCATTTAGTGCGTTATTTGTACAGCCTATGGATTGGCAAAATGCCTGCATGATAAGTCATGCATACTTTGATATTGTTGACACCTGTTGCACCGACCATTTGTGTTATATTTAAGCCATTATGGTGTTTGTTCTTACTGCTGAGTGCTTTATGTGAATGACATATCGGCCTTTGGTGTGTTATTGCTGATGTGGTACATTGCAAATTGAGGGGTGGCACAACTGTTTTTGGTCTAAAGCGCCAAAAGTGCACACGGCCAACACAGCCTTGAATGTAAAGTAAGCATATTTATTGAAGTACAAGTTAGTACAAGATTATTAGATCAGGGTCTTTTTATTATTATCAGGCCTAACCTTTTTAAACATACATATAGCCTACATATTTAGATCTGGGACTATTCATAAAATAGTCTTCTCTAGACTTAACTTTAATGCTTTCCTCATACACTCCCATCCAACATTTCCCCTATGATTTTTCTTTGAATGTCAAAACAAAACAGCATTTTTGGGGTAGTTGACTGCTCATGTTATGAAACATATTACTCAGCAACATTCCTGGTAGCAGTGTTGGTAACTTCTATCTGAGCAGTCTCAGTTGGGATAAATGGCCCACTGGTCCCCAAAAGCAGAACAGTAAGATGAAACTAAGTAAGTATTAACTAACTAAGTATTGTACTTTGGTTCAACTTTGAGGTGCTCCAGTTTATGTTGTTTTTTTATGCCACTCCACTACATTTATTTACCAGCCATACTTAACAGTTAGCTAGATTTTACAGAACATGATCAGAAGCAATTTATTTAATATGATCTATTACACAAGAAAGGCCTCTTTGGAGACATTAAAAGAAAGACTTCAATGTAACTGCAATGAAAAATCTGGACCAGTGTTAATTCCCTCCCCTAAGCACACTAGACATCTGAAACCCATTTTCAGTCTAATCACATTTTCATAACAGCCTACTAAGCAGAGTTTATAAGGACAAGACAACACATTAGATTATAGTTTAATCTTTGTATTTAGCAGATCGGTTGTCACCAGCTCATTGTAGTAACGCACAAACACAGCCATCAGGGAAATGCTGCTGAATAATCCGCCACAGATAATTAAGTATTATTCAGTTCTCATCATAATTCCTTTAAAAAAAAACAGCCTCTCCCCATGTTGTACCATTTTTTTCTGTGCAGCAGATATGCTCCAAATTGTCCGTGTCCTGAAAACTTCTCTGCCTTCAGTGCTAAGCCTGAAGGGTGAGGGAACAGATGGGCATGGGGAGGCGGAGGGGGTCACAAAACTCTTAGTCCCATATGTCCTCGTCTTCTAGTTCCCACCATCTAATGCTTTAAGCCTGCGGCGCCTCACAAAGAGCCTTTCACAATGCTTTACTATCAGCGCAGGTCAAACTACTGCGATCAGTTCACTTTACTCACAAATAACAGACTTTTAATACTGTCAGAGTGTTAACTGCAAAACCATTTTAATAGATATCATGAAAACGGAAGCTACTGTGTTTAATTTGAAATGAATTTCCTCTCTGTCCTCATGTTACTCATTACAACTTCCCACTGCCCAAGGTGACATCTTCAAGTGACTTGCTTTATTTGACCAAAAGTCTGCAACCCAAAAATAATCAGTTTACAGTTTTACATGCCAAAGAAAAGCAACAAATCTTCATTTGAGAAGCTTAAATCAGACAATATTCTTCTTTTTCTGCTTAAAATAAAAAGCAAATAATCAGCTATCAAAATAATCCACTATCCATCATTAATTGATAATTTCTGATTTTAAGTTTGCTAATTAGAACAGTATTTGTTTTTGTATCACAACATAAATGATCAAGATCCACCAAAGAAGGAACTCATGTTATCCGTGTTTCACTCATTAGTCATTAGAAGTAGTCACATGCATTATTTTGTTGGTGTACGGCCCTCTGGTGGCGGCTGCGGCAGTCTTTAACAAGCGAGCTGTCATTTTGAATAAACCCGGAACAGCACTTGTACAACACAGAATCTAAAGCTGCATCACTCAGCCTGAAAAGACATCTGCAAGAGGAAGGATATTTATTTCTGGCTTTTGAGAGTGAGCCAGCACACTCGCTGCTCTGTGAGGCCACCACTGCCCTGTAAAAAATTAGCATACAGCTGATGTTCTGCCCCTGAGGGTGAAAAGAGCCGGCCAAAGGGCTTTTGGTTTGCAGGGGAAGGGCCCCGCAGACTGCATTGCTCCACACCCTCATTGTCCTCTTCATGTGAACTCCATATGTCCCCCTAGCGGCAGGTGTCACGGTGTGACCTCTGACCCGGCATGCCACTTTAGTGGGTGACGGTGAAGTTGTATTGTTCATGGCGAGGCAGTTGTCTAGACTGTTTGGCCACAGGATGAAAGACAACAATGAGACGTGTCGTTAAGTATTGTACCTATAGTGGCAATTATTCTCACACAGGAACACAAGAATTTAGTTGTGCAAAACACTTTTGTGATTGACACGACTCTGTGCTGCCATTATCATATTTAAATTTGAAGTTGAATTTAAATGACAGTGTTTGCTAAGTTAAATTTAAAGTTTTTGTGACAGGATGAAAAACACGCAGCAAATGTCAATTTCTACAGCTCGCAGACAAAAGCCCCAATTATACAACTTTTGACATCCAAAATTGGCAACTCTAATTCTTCAGACTAAAGTGAAACAAGAAAAATCCTCCACTTTAATTTCCCTTTCCCAAGCTTGACATTTGACATCCTGACAGTCGCAACACATGAACAAAAACAACACAAACTGCTTGTAAAATGAGTCAGCCTTCTCTAGAGACAAGGAAATAAATGGCTGTACAAAAGGTCATTAAATAACGCTCTATTTATTTAGTTTTAAAATAGTTTCTTTTTGTTCTACAGACATAATTTCAAGGAAGTCAAGGACTTGCAGAAGCAACAAAATAAACACCTTTTTTTGTTAATTTAAAATACTGACAGTAAAATAAAACAATAATAACAGAAGAGCGAAGCTAAATTACTTGTAATGAGGATAATATCTGACTTGAGGTTAAAGATGTGACCAAACATGCTATGTGCAACCATAGTCGGGCATCGCTGCCAGAAATTTCTACCAAACCTCTATCACTAAAGACATGAGTCTTACTAACATTTCATAATAATCCTAAGAAACAAGAGCAAAATAGTTTTTGCAAGAAGAAGTGGTCTGGTAAAAGAATCAAAATTACAGTGGTAGCTGCATAAGGTGGAAAGAACTGGCCAAAGGAAAAACAAAAGTATCACATTGTACTAAACTGTATGTTGAGTTTGAAACAGAGTTCAAGTCATCTCATTTCACATCAAATGCATTGACTTTCAAATTAAAAGATTTAGACTTACAGAGCACTTTTTAAAAAAATGGAAGCAAATTTAAAATCCATAAAACAAAAACATAAATTCCATTTAGACTTTGGTTTAGTTCCTTATAATTAGGATTTTCCCTTCCCTTCTGTGACCAGCAGAAGTCAAATATTTTGATTCTACAATTCTCAAGCATCACTTAGAAAAGTAGCTGTTATCTCATATGAAATAAAATAAATCTTACGTGTTAAAACAGTATGAGGAGTTGGATCATTGATAAAAAATTTACCAGCTTGGCTGCAGTACTGCATGAAGACAAAAATAAGACCACAGGGAAAGAGAGCAAGCAGGCCCTGAGGATCAGGGTAAAAACAGTTCATACAGTAAAAGTTTCTTCTATAAACACCCCCCAATATGTGGGTACAAACTCAACACCACGTATACTTTATGTGTGTGTGCTAAATTCACATCTATTATTAAAATATTTATTATCAAGATAGCAAAATCCACTGCTCTGTAAGGTAAAAGAATAAGCTTTATACGATTCTAAAAGAAAAATAGTGCACGTTTCAAGGCATTCAGGCCATCTTTTGCTTTGCAGTAATCAATGGAAGATACATTTCTTCAGTTGTTATAAAGGGGTCCCCAGAGGTTTAAAGGTGTTTGCATTCACTCAGGATAAACATGCAAACCAGAAGTGCACCCAGTCAGCACTGCAGGGTCATACATTCACTGATAGTGGGGGAGGGGGGGCATCACCTGGGACACTCTCAGACTCTGTAGCAACACAGCAGACTCTGTGGCTTTAAACATAACACAAGTCATTTCTATTGCCCATACACCACATCCACATATAATAGTGCTGCAGTGGAAATGAGCCGTATTTTGTAGTGTGATTGTATTTTTTCCCTCAGTGTCTGAGTTTAACCAGTGGTTTTCTGTATGTTAATATAAAAGAAGGAATACGGTATTGTAATATGGTAGTAACAGAAACAAAATATGTGGATTGTATCAAAAGAATTATCCGGAAATGTGCTTATTTGTTATCTGGTGAAGAGTTAATGCAAGAGGAGACGCTAGGATTCACTCAGGTTTATCCATTAAATATGACGTTAAAGTAGCAGGTTATCTTAGCTTTGCAAAAAGACTGGAGACTGGCTGAGATAACAGCTTCTCTCACTGTGTTCATCTATTTCTGTCAAGAGATAGTCCATCACATAACTCCCCCAAAAGAGTAAATTGTCATTTACAGTTTGTTTTTTTTGTTTGAGTTAAATAAACAAGACATAAAGTATTAATTAGTGAGCTTTAGAGATGCTGGTATGAGGGTTTGGTAACATTTGGACAGAAATGCTATTTATTTCCCCTGTTTCCAGTCTTTGTGCTAAGCAAATCTAACCAGCTTCTGGCTGTAGATTCATATTTAAAGGGATAGTTTTGATCTTTTAAAGTGGGGTTATATGAGGTACTTATTTAGAGTCATTATGGTAATTACAGTCGATGTCAGGCGGTACGCCCACAGTTTGGAGAAGCAGGCACAGACACAGACACCTAAAAAAAATCTGTATCAGTATAAGTGCAATTTAAGTAATTTTAGCTCGCTGATCATGGGAGCTGCTTGTCTACCGATGCTTCGATCAGTTAATTAGTCTGTGTTATTTTGCGACTTTGGTGAATCTGAAAGAAGTCTTTTTTAACACACAACACAAACTAACTGATCAAGGCAGCAGTAGACCAGCAGCTCCTTCGTTTAGCAATGTTAAGTCACTGTTTTTCTAAATGGAATCTGGCTCTGAAGAGACTGATATAACCGCTTCATTTTCTGATTGGACTGGATTTTTTTTTTTAGGTGGAACCTTTTTTAAGTTGCCAAAATTCCTTTTTTTTGCTTGCCCCCATCCACAGCAGTACATTGCTTATCTTCCATGTTGGACTCCAGCCTCATTCTCCAAACTGAAGGTGTGCCAACTGACATCAGCCACATTTACACAGCCTGTTCATGGCAGGAATATCACACCGTTATGCCTTGCTGTTCTGTATATAACGTGTGATCCTGAAATGGGGGGAGGGGGGCAGAGTTAATGACAGCATCGAAACAAGCTCTGTGTAATACATCAAGCCGGAGAGAAGTGACCATGGGTGTGATGTTTTGACATGTTTATGTGTGTGACCCACTGTGGGATATTTAAAAAGCAGCAGTTAGCAAAGCGGCTAATTCAAAGAAGAAGAACAGCGTCTGTAAACGTCCAAAAACTGGGAAAACAATCAGATTCAGGAGCTCCTTAGCCTCCGAGCGGAGGATGAGATCAGCTGCCACAGATCAGGGAAGGTAAATAATTGTGACTGACATGTTATGCCTTTGTTATTGTTTATAAAGTACTGCTGATGCATATATTGTATGTCACGCTAGAGGCAGTGTATAACCACACACCGGAGCGGCATGACGCGGTTATCGTTTGGTTCTGTTTTAAATGCCGGGGCGGTATAGAGGGGGGACTTTGTTGCTGCTCTGTAGCACGATCTCTGTGTAAAAGCAGCTATCTACTGTATGTAATGTACTGTCTAAAGATAAGTACCCCATACAACCCCACTTAAGATCTGAACGATCACTTTAAAGTACAAATATATGGGTGGTATCAATCTTCTTACCTCTGCAAGAAAGTAAAAAAGCAAAAATACCAAAATGTCAAACCATTTCTTTAAAATAAACCAAAACCCTACCATACAGCACCAGAGCACAGGCTATACCTCTGCTGGACAGAGTAGCGAGAAGCAAAGCCATCATTGCAGAAACTGAACTAAATGTGAAACCAGTGGTGAGACTCTTGAAAACAAAACTGACCTTAGACCGGTACAAAGCAAACTTTGCGGTCTACTGTACAACATAGAAGTGTACCAGCTGCCGTTTATGCCTCGACTGCAGGTGATAAAATGCCAAATCTGAAAATGTGCCATTCAGAGTCTGTAGTGAAGCAGGTCAACAGCCACGTTGATACTAACCTGCTCTCAAGCAGCAACTTGATGTTTTCACTATACAGCTTGCAAGCACACAAAACAAAAAATGACAACCTGTGTCTGTTGTCAGGGGGTAACTGAGGTATTAAATGAAGGTAGGATATTGCTATCATTAACAGATAAATCACTCTTATTTCCACCTGCACTTGAAGTGCTGTGCCATTTTATTACAACTAAATTCAGAACTGACAAGCCAAGATGAGGGAATCACGTCAGTAGAATGGCTTTGATACACATGATTGTTTGACAGTAAGTTAAAAACAAACTCTGGAGCACAAAGAGTCCAGGAGCGGTTACAGGCCAGGCCGCAACTATTAGGAAGGATTTCAGCCGTAACATGGAGGCAAGGCAAGAGGGATGAGGAGGAGTGAGAGGGAGAAGATAAGGAGTCTTCAGTGTACAGGTTGTTTAAAGTAGGTATTTGTGTCCGGTGTCCTCGTCCAGTGTGAGGTCCACCACTTCGGGAGGGGACACCCAGTTGGGCTGAGGGGAAACAGTAGTCCAGAGCTGTGGTTGATTTGTGCTGTTTAACTGCTCCACTGAGTTCTCCTTCCAGGTGGACAGACTCTTTATGACCCCTCCGCACGGGTGGGCGCAACTAGATTTAGAAACAAAAGAATTTAAAAAGTTGAAGTTATTGTAAAAAGTCAGATTTCCATTTCTTTTTTAATATAAAGCAGGTAATGAGGCTTTATAAAAACTGCAAAAAGTATCAAACCACAGAGAACTGCACACAGTCTGAATACAGAAACTGTGCCTTTAAACAAGCTGTGGATTAGTGACGTTACAAATATAATATACAGACTGTTTTTAACTTGAAAATTGGTAGCACTAAATTGATTATTGGTAAAAATTTCTGATCAATTGGTTGGTTATATATTTTAAAAAATTAAAAGATTTTGGAGTGGAGTGAGCGCTCTTGACTTTTAAACTACTCTTTGGTAAAGGCTGTTGCGTAGACACAGGAAGTGACACAGAGGGGCAGAGCTCTGCTTGGTGAGAAAACATAATCGTCTCCTCTGCTGAGAACTAGTGAATTTATAACTCACAGCAGATTAATACGGCTTTTGTCTGATAATGCTTAACTTTAATGTTAGTAAAAATGTTGCTGCATGCTGCCTATCCACCGCTAGCTTATTTTTTGTGTGATTGCTGCATCCCACTGAGCCCCGTTCAAACTTTAAATCGTTCGACAAAAAAATAAATCGTCAAATATTTGTATTGAACGACCGAATCTGATTCTGCTGGCGTAATTTGGAGTCGGGCGCAGCCCTAATGAAAATAAAAGTCAAAAGATTAAAGTCCCACTGAAAGTCTTTACCGTGCTTTCTCTTGCACTCCGACTATTTCCACCTCGCTGTCAGAGGAGGCAATGTTAATCTGGCCCTTGTTGTGTTGTGAACTTTCCTTGTGCGACAGCTCTGCCTCCACGTGGCCTGAAACAAATAAGAGGAACAGAGTCACACATTGTGAGGAGAATCAGAGCAATAGAGAGCTTCAGGCCTTGCTGACACATAAAGACTGCAGCTGCTTTGACACAGACAAGAACAAAACAATGATGAATCTGACACTTGGGTTTGAAAAAAAAAAAAATAGCTGACTGGATAGCGTGGAGCAACACATTGGACAAAACATAAATTGTGGACTTTAGATTCATGTTTTGACAATGCCGGCTAGTCAGTCAGAAAAGGTCATTTTCTTTTTTGTCCTGAAGCAAGGCAGAGATTTTTATAGCACCCAATGCAAGCCAGTAGTGTGTGGGATGAAGGCAGTAGTATTTCAAAGGCCTCTTGCTGAGATTAATAAGACCATTTCCCCCACATAGCACGCAGCACCCATGCCTCTAAATGTCCTGTCTTCACTGAGAGGAGTGGAAATGATCAGTTTGGATTCAGCGGGTTTGTAACTGACCTGAGATAGAGCACAGAGCTCTTATACACCCAGAGTGAGCTGCCATATCCTGGCCTCTGTGTGTTTTTAGCTCATGCTTTATCACCGTGGGCCGGACTGTCTCCACACTCATACTCTCCTGGTTAGAATCAGTGTCTGAAATATCATAGTGACCCACTACTGGAAGCCCGTCTGCAGAAAACAAAGAGAACACTTCATTATTCAAATCATGCTTTGGAATCGTAGGACAGGACGACGCATCCGCAGTCCTGCTAACTGCAAAATGCACAAGGAAACAAAGCCTATATTCCCCAAATGCAATAATGAAATGAAACATTTTAGCACATTCAAATTGATAGCAGCTCTGCTGTAAAACATAGATAATTACAGAAACATCCCACTGTGAATAAAGTAATCATCACTTTTTTGCTACACTATTGAGGCTTTTATATTATATGAGTAAAAAAAATAAACCTTTAGCGGCAGCTTTTTTTTTTCTCTCTCTCCATTTATTGCTTTTAAAATAACAGCCATTCACATAAAAACTACACTAGAGTACAGTCATTACAAAACACTTCAAAATTATCTTACTTGGTGAATGAAATGTAGTGGGAGGATAATAAAAGCCAAACAATAGAAGAACTCTGTGGAGGAGCGGGAACATGTTTGTTCTACCCTGTAAAAGGAGTCCCTGGGAGACACACATACACAGCTATCATCCAGACTTGACTGTGGGTGTGTGTGAGGGGGGGTTCGTCTGGACAGTGTGTACTTTGAGAGAACACTGCCTATGAATAGCTGATTGGACTGAAACAGGCAGGTACCAGACAAACCCAGAGGACTTGCCAATGTAAAGGCCATGTATTTAAGTTAGAAAAAGGACTGATGTAAACCAGGATAGTCTCTTTGGTAAACAATGGACTGTCCTTAGTGTTGTTTTTAATGCACACAGTTTGTGAGAGTATGCACAAGGCTCCCTTTACCATGTTGACAAAACAGTTGATTTTAAAGGTAATTTCAGCATTAACAAATGCAGGACAGCAGTTTTGGGATCCAAATGTAGGTAATTACGCAACACCAATATTCACAGAATTGAAAACAAAAACTTAAGGCCAAAAGAAAACAACTAAATAGATAAAATGTTCAATCAGTCACCATTTATCAGCATAAGCAAAGCTATACCTTGCACACATGCTGCTGATGAAAACTAATTTGGCCTTGCACATTCTATATACTAATATTACCACATGCAAACAGGTGGGGAAACAATGCCTCCAGCTTTGTAAAACGGGACAGTCATAGGGCTACATATACACATACAGAAAACACTTTTTTTTTAACATCCTAACTATAAATATGATTAGGCCAAAGATTCCTTCATCAGTGTCTGTGATGGTTAGCAGTGTTAAAAACTGTGACACCATGGTCTTGAAAGTAGTATGGAGGATAGGGTTGAGGCGGAGAGTTTCCACCTCAAAGACCACAGGATCTGAACCAGAGAAGGCCACTTGATCACTAAGATCAGTCAGTTTTTTTTAAGAAATCAGTAAACATTGCCATGCACCATACTGCAGCTGTATTACTGCTGTGTATTTGTTAGTTTGATGCCTCGGTTTTCAGTTCAAAGTCAAGCTGCGGAGTGCGCGGCGCCTTGTGGAGACACAGGCCAAGCTGGAGGACCAGTGTGAATAAAAATAAACTAGGCAAATATTAGTGAAGATTTCAGGCTCTTGACATTGAAGCGAATAGCTGCAACATAGGAACCCATGCCTTATCTGATGTCTATAATCTATACATAGGCTACTAAAAATAAACATTGGGAGCCACCCCCCCCTCACTAGTTTCTTGTTACTGCACAAAGGCAGCAGTAGCAGCAAATGTAACAGAAAGGCAAACATTACAAAATGTAAACACATCTAATCTAATTGAGGATTTTAAAAAGCAAGGTCTCATGTGGGTTAGTATATTGTGTGTTTATATTTATAGGCAAATCTATATTGTTATGTAAATGTTTTTGATGTTAGTAAAGCTATACCACCAAAATAAAGGTTGTCACAAGATTTTTAAAAGTCCTGAACCATTTACAAGCAAAGTGCAAACATAGTTCGGGAGAAAGAAGGGTAATGTAGAGTGCTGGACCTAAAGAAATATGATGCTCTAGCTATCATTCCCAGCATGAAGTCAGGAATGACAAGGCACATGCTATTAAGCAGCAGCACCCAACCTAGCTCTGTCATGATGGCTGCCCAGGTGCTGTAAAGCACAGTCTGTATGAATGATATAACCAGCTTCTGTGTCTGTATGTATGTGAGTGTACAGCTAGTACTCAAAAACAAACAAGCCATACGATAAGCAATACAATAAGAGCCCTGACTCAACAGTCTATTGAGATATGCCCCGAGTCTGTGTCGACAGACGCTGCAGAAATCAAACAGGTGAGTTGAATTATTCTGAATGTCAAATTTCACAGTGATTCAGTGCCAGCAGACGCACTGAGCCTCAGCTCTGCACACAGTCAAGTTCGCCGGCTCAGGCCCAGCTGCTGTTGATGGTGTATCCGTTTAGTGACCTCGTATCATTTATCTATTAATACCCATTGCCATGCTTTCTGTATCAACTAGTTCTACACTTGGTGAGATCACAGCGAATAGAAGTGAAATCTAAACATTCAAGAGACCAGGGTCTGGAACACCTAGATTTCCATTCTGAGTGACTGCTTCAGGTAGGATGTTGTTGTTGTTGTTCATAGGGGTGGAGGTGAGACTGTTGTTCTCTCGTGCCAACATGTAGGCGGCCATGGTCTCTGCAGACTCAGACGATGGCAAAAAGGAGCTGGGTGGGGATGGGCGTCCCCCCTGGGAGGGATGCTGCTGCCCCTCTACGGCATCACTTGAGCGTTTAGACGAGTCGTTGTCCGAGTCGAGGTGTGCGAGCTTTTCCATCCAGATGCGGAAGCGCTCCTCGGTCTGGCGCTGCATCACGGCAAATCGCGTCATGGCCTCCTCCAGAACGCTCCCGATGCCGTTCCTGTCCCACGAACTGGTGTCCAGCAGCCCATGAATCTGGGCGCCCACTCTGGATCTCTCCGATGCACGTCTGAAGCCAGCTTTAAAGACATTGAGGCCAAGCCATAAGAAAATACAGTGGCACTTTCATGCTTCGGAGGTGGACTTTTGTATTAAAGAGAAAAATGACAGTTTTTTTTTTTTTTTTGGGTTACGTGCAGATCAACTCGTTCATGCTGATGGACTACATCATGCAGTTGAAGCACTCAAATCTGTGTGCGGGATGTAAAAATGGTTGAAAACATTTCATGTGGCACGGATCCCTAAAGAAAAATAACTGGATGTCTTGGGCGACTCATTTAGTGACCGTGGTTTGGAAAATGTGTTGTGGTTAAAAACACCCATTTGAAGAAAATGGGCAACACACGTCTAACTATATTTTCTTTTAAAACGTAATTCATCTTCATAAAATATGCAATTAAAAGACGCATCAGGGTATCGGCTAAAAGTTGCACATGGTGCAATATCTCTTTAATGCCCCTGAAACAAAAATCTAAAGCCCCTTTTACACTGCCTGTTCAAGGTGGGAATATCGCGCCATTATGCCGCCTCGCCGTCCTGTGTATAAGGAACGATCATAGGGACAGAGTTGACTCGCCTTTAAGCCAGCACAGGTGGTAACAGCACTGAAACCGTGTCTGTATCAAAGGGACAGCCAACAGGACGGGACCATGGGCAGGATGGGTATGATGTTTTGACAACGAGTTACAAACTACAAGAGATTTAAAAGCAGCTGGTAGTGGTTAGCAGACAACTCAAAAAGAAGAACGGTGGCCATAGATGTCCACAAATTAAGAAAATGATGAGATTCGGGAGCTCCTTACCCGAGCAGAGGACGAGATTAGCCACCTTGTAACAGAGATGGTCAGTGATCATTATTGCCATTTTTTATTAGAAAGGGCTGCTGCGGCACATAATATATGTCATACTAGAGGTCGACGCTGTTGCATTTAACGTCATGCCTGCCTTTTTTTGGTTACGCAGTGCCAGCATGCTATCTAAAATCACACAATGGAGCGGCAGGGTGTCACCAACGTTTGATTCTGTGTAAAAATTGAAAGGAGTCATGAAGAGGGGACTTAGCAGCAGTCCTTTAGTGCGATCGCTGTAAAAAGGGCGTAAGACTAGATGCACTAGTGTCATTGCGGAAACACACTATGTGATCGGAACAAATGTATTAAACAAAAATCCTGGCACATTACCAGCTAAATTTTGAAGATTCGAAAAACCACAAACCAGAACCAACCCAAAAGGTTACATTCTAGGAAACGACTTCTGTGACGTGACTTCAACAGCAGCAACAGGCTTGTGAATCCCAGCTAGAAGCTACTTAAGGAGAACTCAACTCACCCGAGAGATTTCTACAATCATCAGGAAACAGTCGATTAACTAAGGGAACAAACACAGGGTCGATGTGCAGACAATACAGTCAGTGTTTACTCATATTGGACACTTGTGTGCCCGAGTTTAGTTTCCAGCATAGAGCTGTGTATGCATGGATATTTCCTTTTTGTCTCCCAAAAGGTGCTACAGAACCCATTATAGAGAAGAGGACCGCCTGTTTGCAACCCTAAAAAGATTCCACTGTAGACTAATGACAGACCTCAGAAATACTCAAAAGCTGCAGGAAAGCAGGTTATACTATGTGTCTAGCAGTCCTCAAGTGCTATAGCCTGTTTAAATATACATCCTTTAAATTGACTTTAAAGCATTCTAATAAAATGGCACATTAAATTTGATTTGGAGTCTACATTGGTAGCAGCACACCAATGCTGTGAACAGTAAAAGCAGAGGCAGCAGAGCTGGCAATATAGGTTAGATTGAAAAAAACACAATTCTGTTTTTATCTTCCAATGAGTTGAAGAATGTCGACTAGACTTCCACAGCATGCATGAGACAAAGCTCAAATAAGTGTCTGGGCATAGGCCCTCCTAAACACACAAGCTAAGTATCCAAAACAGGATGAATGAAGACAGATGATGAGTGAGAAAACAACAACAAAAGAAAAAAAAAAAAAAAACAGAGAAAGTGATTGATCGAACACAAACAAAGCAGTGCTTGTACTGATGTGATTTTGCAAAGGTTTTGAACAACCCCCTTTACATGTTCTCACTATATGTGGCAAGAGAACAACTTGGTTTGGTTGCCTGAAAGTTTTAAGTCATGCAGGCAGCCTCTTAACGTCAAGCTTTATGCTGGATGGCTGATCAGCTTTGGCTGTCATATACTGCGCACCTATGTTTTATGATACTATGTGATACAGTGTTGTAAAGGATGTCGAATTGGCTGTTACTGTGACCATGTGCTACTACACAGTGGTAGTAGTACTGTGCTATAAGCATGTGTTGTGAAAGCTGGACTTTACCTGAAATATCTGTCTTGATTGTCTTGCTACCTCCTGAAGTGTCATCGTCCTCGTCCTCAGAGGAGCTGGTGCTGGAGTCACACGTGAGCTCGCTGTCACTCGTACTGCTGTCCTGCAGCAGGTTATATTTCTTCCGTGCTGCTGCCTCCCGTTTTTGCCTCAGCAAACGCATTCGCTCCTTGTGTTTCTGGCTCCTGTGACCTTTCACTTTCGCCAGCTTGCCGTTGGTTTGTTTTTCCTGCCCTCCTGCTGCGACCAAGGTGGGCTGGCAGCGGTTTTTCTTTGCAGCCATTGCATTGGGCGGCATCTCGCTCTCAGAACGTGACCGCCGAGACTTCCTCCCCCCTGTAGCTGTGGCAGATGACTGCCTTCCTGTTGCCTGCCCAGGATCATTTGAAGCTTCCATGTTGCCATCTTCCTCTTTTCCTGCGGGAGGAGCAGTGCCATCTTCTCCTGAGGAAAGTGTGTCTGAGTCAGCAAGGTGGCCGCTGGATGAGGGGGAGAGCATGCAGGGGTTTGAGGAGTCACTCTCATAGATATGTCGAGATACGGGCTTGTCGCTCCCTGTAGAGGCATGCTGGGACTCTGGGGAGTCTCGGCGGAGCTCTTTCATCAGGCATGGCATGGAGAGGAGGCTCTGCTCACCCTCTGTATTCAAGGGACTGTCTGCCTCCTTCTCCCGCGGTGGTGAGCTGGTACTGGTGGTGGTCTCTGTTTTCAGATGCTCATCCTGCTCTCCCTGAACAGAGCCTGTGGCTGATTGTGCTTCATCAAGGCACTCTGGGGGTAACTCCGCATACGCAAATTCCTCTGCCTTCTCTGAGTCAGCCATCTTCATGCTAGTTGAGCCCAGAGCCCAAAGGTCCAACAAACATGGACCAATGTGCCTGGACAGGAGCTCACCTGCTGGAAGAGAAACATATCACTAATTCAAATTCACAGTAATCTGTGCAAGAGCGTGGATGTCTGACAGCACAGGCAATACTTAAGGGCATTATTAAATATAGTTAACACCCCCAAATTATTAAATTATGACCCCAAAATGCAATCTTTATTTTAAAACATGTAATTCTCCAGTTCAAGTACTGTGGTTAACAACAGCAGCATATTCAGACATTTTTTTCCTCCTTTACAGACTCGGATAAAAAACACTGTTTCGACTTATTCTGTACATTTTGTACGAGGTTTACATGTTGCATAACTACTGACTGCTCACATTCCAAAACTAACAAATAATCTCATTATATTTTATGCAACAGTTTGGCCAGAAACTCTCATTAACGATAATGCTGGTATGACATTAATATCGGCTAACTTCTAAGCGCGATGAAGGCTATTTTTAGTTTTTTTTTTTCCTTCTACTTTTACGTTTCAAACAGTGCGAGTCTGATTTCATTAAAGTCTGTTAAACCTCTTCGGCCGAATTAAAAAAAGTCAGTGTACTATGATACCTTTCATGGTATTTAAATTAATTACTTTACTTAGTTAGGTCTAGAGCTAGCTGAAGCTAACAGAGGCTCGGATCCAGACACTACTTTTAGCTGCGTAGTGAGGCTAACCTCGGTCATAACCTTACACTGCAAACTTGGCGAGAACAAGACCACAAGTCATGGGAAAATGTTCCGGTTGCAGGACAGCTGCCTCGCAAGATCCTATAAATGGAAGCAGTATCTAGCCATCCAGAGGCGTAACAAGCAGGATAATGTCAGCTGCTAAAGGCTAACGTTATCAGTCAATACGGTAGCCAACTAGCATTTAAAATCGGCTGCGCTCTGCACAACTTACCGCGGCGTTAGTTATATTCTTCTTTCTCCAGTGTCAGACTTTTCAACATCTTCGGTAATTTGTAGCGTCTTTGATTTACGATGCATAAACGACGCACTGTTGAATGTGCTTCACTTCTACACAACTTGGAGGGATTTGAACGTGTTTTGGCGCAGTGCGCTCGCACCTTCGCGAGCCCCGTTAGCCTTTAGCGGTTAGCTGTGTGTTTATTTTAAAATGTCTCCATCAGCCGTCCGTCTTTCACAAAGATACATACGCCACTTCCGGTGTGGTCCTCGCGGTCGAGCGCCCCTGTGGGCCGGATATTAACACTACAGGAGAGGAAATACCGCAGGACACGCATGGACAGCAGAGGGACCAGTTTGTTCCTCCGTTTTTTGCATGTCCATGTGCTTATTTGTTTTGGTCTGATATTCACAACTGGTTACAGTGATATAGTTTATTTTATGGATTGCCTGGATGCAAATATTTTTTAGGGAAAATATCTTATATATTATTGTAGTTGTTGAAAAGTGTGTCCATATATACATTTGCCAGCTACTTTAAGTCAAAAACATGTATGGAAATGAATAGTAAAGCAAACCCAAAAAAACATGTAGAGGCAAGGCATGGCAACTTTATTTAGCACATTTCATACACCAGGAAAATTCTTACAGAGCAATAAAAGATACAGATTTCAGATGAAAGACAAAAGACATAAAAAGTACAATTAATTACTGAAGGATTTACAGTTGGAAATCACTGTTAAAATAGCTAAAGTGCAGAAAAAAAGGAGTGAGGATAAAATATTTTTTAATAATCTGAAAGTTTAAAAATAAGTTTACAGTCATTGAAAGGTGGACTAGGCAGTGTAAAAATGAATGTTTGTAGCTTTTACTTATTTCCTGATTTTCAGTACATATGTACATACATATATGTATGTGCAATGGTTAAAGATTACCTACTTTCATATAAAGTGTGTGTGTGTGTATGTATTTGATTGTGTTGTAACATTTCCATCATTATTGCTGAATAATATTCATTTTCTTTGTAAATCTATTACCTGTCTTTTTCCGTACATTTTCCTGGACAAATTGATAAAATTATTTTTCTAAAATCTCCAGTCTAAAGTTCTGACCCACGATCCCCATAGACGCACCACCACAATTTCCCTAACATCACAGTAATAACTCTGAAATACTTGTTCTTTACTTGAGTATTTCAATGATACTATACTATGCTGCTGTGCACTTTTACTTTGTTATATTTATTTCAGAGGTAAATACTATACATTTTTATCAGAAATCAAGTTCTTTCAGAGAAGCAGTCATTGGCAAAGAAAATCTGAGCCCTCAGGCTCCCTCTAACAATGCTTATTAAATGTCTTCGGGACTGTTTGACATTCATGAGGGAGGTGGGGGGTCTGCATTTTGGATTTATTTTACCTCCATGTTTTGTAAAGAAAACATGCCAGTTTGGAGGGCAAGTTTTTTTTAAAATGCCAAAAGTACATCATTTATCAAAGCCAGCAACTGTAAAAACAGAAATTATCATTGGATTTTTAAATTTCCCATGATCCTTGAACACATTATGTGGGATAAAAGCTTCCAACAGAAGAAAAATAACCGAATCAAAGCAAAAGTGATATTTCATTAATTCACTTTATTCTACATGTCTCATTTTTCCCAAAATAAACTGTTTGCACCAACCAATTAGCATGCATAATAAAAGTGAAAAACTAAGGCTTTTTCCCCAGCTCCAGGGTTTTGTCTTAGATTTTAAAAACTTAAAAAGTTTAACAACTAATTTATGTTGAAAGGATGGTCATACATTTCCCCCAAGTCAGTCAGGGAGGCTGAGGGAAAATATTTGTAGCTTTGGGTATGGCAATAAATAAATAAATAAATAAATAAATAAATAAATAACGAAATCACAACCCAGCCACCCCTCCTCTGATAAATAGAGAACAGCCCCCCCCCCAAAAGAAAAGGCACAAAATCACTAAAGCAGAAACAAAATCTGAATCTAAGACATGAAATACTGTAAGTGAAAATATAGTACTGAAATATCTAAGCATATAAATAAGCAAAATATACATATATTTTATTTATATAAAGGAAACGGTATAAGAAACAAAAAAAAAAGAAGTTTATTTTGAAGTACTTCCGGGTCACTGTGACCTTTCTACAAATCGGCTGCCGTGTCCGCCATCCTTCTCTCTCCGCTCCGGGAGCAGGACAGACCCCGCAGGACACCGACATGCTGTCAGTACGCGTCGCAGCGGCTCTTGCCCGCACTCTGCCTCGACGGGCTGGATTTGTAAGCGCCTCTAACTTCTTTTGTCTTTAAATTTGTGTCGACCTTTACCAGAAAACCCTAAATTTATTCAAATGAAGAAGTCATGGCGGTGCTGTGCGTGCTCACGTCTCTGCAGTGGAGGACACCGGGCCCTTCACTCTGCTGTCAGGCAGCAAGCTAGCACTGTGATGTGCCATTATTAAAGCTGACGAGTGGATAAAATGAATGTCTGAGCTTTGTGATAAAGTGCTAACACACTGTCAGTGGTTATGACTAAGCTAAAGTGCAGTTAAGACGTGTAATCTGGCATTGAAGGTCAGCTTTTGTCTCACTTTTAGCTTTAATTGGACATGCTAACTTTCATTATAAAAGCACCGCCAGGATAAACTTCGCACAGCTGTATATATTGCGTTATATGGGCTCACATTAGGCTGGATATTATTCTGGTCTAGCTAGTGACTTATAGGTGAGGACTGTCCTGTGACCCTGCAGACTGAATGACATGGGGCCCCTCTCAAATGCGCTCTTATTTTGGAAGAAGACCCCGGTCGTGTAGAAATAGGACTGTCTTCATGAATTTTAGCTACTTATTATAATTTACAATGAAATGTGAATGGAAATTATTCATATAAACTCTGTATTTTAATTGATCATAGTATGCTTGTAATATCCTAAATTACATGTAAGTGACAGAGCCAAGGGTATGTTTCTCTAAAAAAAAAAAAAACCCTTAATTTTTCAAAAACTTAATGTTTAATATGCTGACAGCTGCAAGAAAAAAAAAGAAAAAGACTCAGAAAACTCAGAAAAAGTTCCAGATTGTTTCCTATCCTGACAGTCTGCATGACATATATCTGAAGTAATAATGCATTGTTTTGTATTAAAATATAGATATGGCAATATCACAGATAAATAATAACTGATAAAATTACTCATACCTTTTTTGTGCATTTTTTAAAAATTTTCCAAAGATGTATCATTTCTGGTTTCCGTTTTTGTTTAGAAAAAGAAACTGACTTTCTTCTTAATCTTAAATCTTTTTCAAACACTGCACAGCTCTGAGTGGGTGTATTGGTAATACACGACAGGCCCAAACTGGGGCTATAATTGGGTTAACTTGCTTAGCACTGTGACAAAGTCACTGGGAAAGTCGATGAATAATATTTATCGTATTATATTTTTCTCTTTTCTTTGTTTTGATATTATTATCATGTGTAAAATTTCTGACTTTACTTGTCACCGCTGTCTTAAAGGTATCCAAGAACGTCGCAGCAGCATGTGTAGGAGTCAAGAATCTACACACCACCCGTCCATGGCTGCAGAAAACAGGTCAGTATTTTGGGAAACCTGTACTTGGCCGACTGTTTAAGAAAGATTCAAGTTACCCAGTAGTGTTTCCAAAGTTGTTAATTAGTGTACTTTTACACACATTGAAGGCACAGCCGAGGTATCATCCATTCTGGAGGAAAAGATCATGGGAGCTGACACCAGTGCTGACTTGGAGGAGACTGGTCGCGTGCTGTCCATCGGTGATGGTATTGCTAGAGTTTACGGTCTGAGGAACGTGCAGGCTGAGGAGATGGTGGAGTTCTCCTCTGGTCTGAAGGTAAAGACTGATAACGTAAACCTGAGACGCTGAGCTTTTGCTGTATGGCTTTATGATATTACAGCTTGAATATTTGAAAAGGTTGCATTCACTGAAACAGCGTCTATGTTCGGTGTAGTCAGAGGTAATTGGCAAACAGCGATGCTTTCTACTTTCTCTGAAACTGCTGTCAGTGGTCCCTTAACTCTTTAAAACCTGGAGCAACATCAGTTTTCTTGCTTTCAGATGCTTTTCACAAGTACATAAACCTTTGCATTTGGAGTAAATTGGTGCAGTTTCTTTCAAAAACATGAGAAATAAGGCAGTGAGCAATTTGGTAAGAAATGTTTCACAGATTACAAGAAATTCTTAGATTTTGAAAATGTTTTTGAAAAAGCTCAGTAAAATGTCCAGGGAAAAATGAAAAACTCTAAGGACAAACTATATTTGTAATTATTATAATTGCATATTTAAAATTACATCACAAAATTATAATTTTAAGCACTTTTTCAAAAAGATAATGTTTGTTGTTATTTTTTTGTATTTTTTTGATTTGTTGCATTTTTTTAAAACAAATTTTCAGATAATTATCTTGTTACTTTTTGCAAATTTCTTGCTAATTTTTATGTGATTTCCTTTTTCGTTGTTCATTGCTTTTTCTCCATGTTTTTGAAAGAAATCAAACCAATTTGCTCATGTTTCAAAGGGTTACATTCTCAGATGAAGGTTTAAGAAATTAATAGATTTAGAAATTTTTTTTAAATGTCTGGAGAAAAAAGCTAGGGAAAAACTGTACTTATAATTCTCATGATTTAATATTTCACTTTTATACATTTTAAGCACTTTTTCCAGGTCATATACTTGTTTATCTGTCTTTTTCATTTTTTTAATCAGTTGTTTTTAGGTACTTTTCTTGCAACATTTAACAATTTTTTTGCAAACTTTTCTTCTGCTCATTGCCTTCATCCCTTTTTATTTTTCTTCAAGAATCAAGCCAATTTGCTCAGGTTTTAAAGGGTTAAAGGGACACATCAATACTTTTCATTCTGGATCAGATTTCCCCATGCTTTTGCTCTGATGTGACCAAAGGGGACAACAATTTTTAAAATTGGTTTGATATTGCTTGAGACTGCTCCAGTGTAAGCCCTTCATGCAGTCGTGCAGCGTCATTAAAAGTGCCTGGCTTTGCTACTGACTGGCTTAGAGTGTTATTAGAAGTGTCTGACAAGATTGTGGAAATAGCCTTACAAAGAGATGAAATGTTTATACCTTACTTTTCTTAGGTCTGTTTATTATATATCTGTTGGTTTTTCATCTATTTGGAGGGCAGTTATGCCATGTTATTAGTAATTTGACTTCACGAAAGGAAAAAGTCTTAACTGTTGTTTCTTCTCTTATCCAGGGCATGTCTCTGAACTTGGAGCCCGACAATGTTGGCGTGGTGGTGTTTGGTAATGACAAGCTGATCAAGGAAGGCGACATTGTCAAGAGAACAGGTGCTATTGTGGATGTGCCTGTCGGTGAGGAGCTCCTGGGCCGCGTCGTCGATGCTTTGGGAAATGCTATCGATGGAAAGGTAAATGGTAGCGCGAGTAAACTCTACTTCTACAGCACTGTTAATGCGTAAAATGCAACACAAAATGCTTCTCATAAAAGCACTTCATCTGACTATATACAAGCACTAGTAGTCGCATCGGTCGATGGCTGATCCTTTTGTTCCCCGCAGGGTCCCCTTGGCTCCAGCACCCGCAGGCGTGTGGGTCTGAAGGCCCCTGGTATCATCCCCCGCATCTCTGTGAGGGAGCCAATGCAGACTGGCATCAAAGCCGTGGACAGTTTGGTGCCCATCGGTCGTGGACAGCGTGAGCTCATCATTGGAGACAGGCAGACTGGGTAAGAGGGTTCGGCTCAAAGTGAATACTTGAATACACGGTAGCGTTTGATGTTGTTCCTGGTGTTGCTGAAATGCAGTTACAGCAGCAGTAGTGCTAATGCTGACAAGGGGTGGGACAAATATGCAAAATATCATGATTCTAGCTAATTTGCAAGATGTTTTAATAACTGTTAATCATGCTGCTTGTTGGTAGTTCAGCTTTTGTAACTGTATGGCCATTTTGATTGTAGAAGTAATATTTTATGGGGTTTGTTGCTTAACGTTTCATCATGGCTGTGTGAAAAAATATTTTGAATTGGTTCAAAGTACATTTATCTCAACATGGTTTTATACTGTGGTTGTAATTATTTAAAGGCTTTTGAATACACTTGAAGGTGGTGCAGTGATTTTAATGAATTAACTTCTGACAATATCGGGCTCTAAAGCCCAAAATTAACATTTACTTGTGCACAATACAGATCTTTTGGTATATCCATGGTGCTTAGCCTTTAAATTTGTGTTGCAGCAAAACCGCAATTGCCATCGACACAATCATCAACCAGAAGCGCTTCAATGACGGCACCGACGAGAAGAAGAAGCTGTATTGTATCTACGTAGCTATTGGCCAGAAGAGGTCCACAGTGGCTCAGCTGGTGAAGAGGCTGACTGATGCCGACGCCATGAAGTACACCATTGTGGTGTCTGCCACTGCCTCTGATGCTGCTCCGCTGCAGTATCTGGCTCCTTACTCCGGCTGCTCCATGGGAGAGTACTTCAGAGACAACGGCAAGCACGCCCTGATCATCTACGACGATCTGTCCAAGCAGGTGAGTCTGATTATCCCTCTGTGCAGGGGATAGTCGTGGCTGATGGCATTATGTTTTTGGGATGTCTCTCCGCCCTCTCAAGAACACCTTGAGCGAATTTTTCAATTTTGGCACAAACGTCAACTTAGACTCAGTTAAGAACTTAATAGACTTTGGTGGTCAAAGGCCACTGTGACCTCTTGTGTCTCATTCTCGTGAACACAATATCTCAAGAACACCTTCAGTGCACAAACGTCGCCTTGAAGTCAACAATAAACTAATAAGATGTTGGTGGTCAAAGGTGAAGGTCACTGATTTTGTATCTGCCTCATTCTTGTGAACGCACTATCTCAAGAAGACCTTGAGGAAATTTCGGTGACTTTGGCACAAACATCCACTTGAACTTAATGAACTGATTAGAATTTTGTGGTCATGGTCAAAGGTCAAGGTCATTTTGACCTCACAAAACATATTTTTGGCTGTAACTCAATAATTCATTCGCTAATTCTGACAAAATTTGACACAAATGTCAAATAGGATAAAATGACAAAGTGATTATATGATTTATATCCAAAAGGCCAAAGGTCAACTTCAGTGTGACATCATAATGTTCTGCAGAAACGCTTTTCTGGCCATTACTTAACGTCATATCTCAGAAGAGGAAACGTTTGGTCAGATACTAAATTGGATACAGGTTGGTAATTTTAGTTAATGCAGAAATCCAGCTGCTGCACGTTTGTCCCACTGAGACAAAGACCTGAACAAGAAAAACAGCAACACAGAGTCCGAACAACAAAGGAAATCTAAAAGTTAGCAGCCGTACAGCTCACCTCGTGTGTTTGTTTCTACAGGCCGTCGCCTACCGTCAGATGTCCCTGCTGCTCCGTCGTCCCCCCGGTCGTGAGGCTTACCCAGGAGACGTCTTCTACCTGCATTCCCGTCTGCTGGAGAGAGCCGCCAAGATGAACGACAACTTTGGCGGCGGCTCCCTCACAGCCCTTCCCGTTATCGAGACACAGGCTGGTGACGTGTCAGCCTACATTCCCACTAATGTCATCTCCATCACAGACGGACAGGTGAGCGTGTGACTCGCTGCATCCCAATTAAAATCCCGAAGCGGTCACTAAATGCTGTTTGCTCACACAGATCTTCTTGGAGACCGAGCTGTTCTACAAAGGTATTCGCCCGGCCATCAACGTCGGTCTGTCCGTGTCACGTGTCGGATCTGCCGCCCAGACCAGGGCCATGAAGCAGGTCAGCCCTCTTTATTATCACCCATTTTGCAGCTTTTATCACAATGAATGTCTTTGATTCTGACTTGTTGACCTCTGCGTGTCACCAGGTGGCCGGTACCATGAAGCTGGAGCTGGCCCAGTACCGTGAGGTGGCTGCCTTCGCTCAGTTTGGTTCTGATCTGGACGCTGCCACCCAGCAGCTGCTGAACCGTGGTGTCCGTCTGACTGAGCTCCTGAAACAGGGACAGTACTGTGAGTATTTCCATTCAGCATGATACGCTTCCTCACAAAATATGTCTGTCCTACATTTGTCTCATGTGTCGTGACTGCGTGCTTCCAGCTCCAATGGCTATTGAGGAGCAGGTAACGGTCATTTATGCTGGTGTGAGGGGACACCTGGACAAAATGGAGCCTAGCAAGATCACCAAGTTTGAGAAGGCCTTCCTGCAGCACATCTTGAGTCAGCACCAAGACCTGCTGGCAGCGATTAGGTGAGTTAAAGAACTTCTCGGCATTTTAGGCACGGCAAGTAATGTTTTGACTTTACATTGTAACCGATCTGTTCTTGATTTGCAGGGCTGATGGCAAAATCTCTGAGGCTTCTGATGCTAAACTCAAGCAAATTGTGTTGACTTTCCTCTCCAGCTTCGAGTAAGGTGACGCTGTTCGGTCTGGTTGTTTTCATGTTCACACAGTGCAACGTCAGTTATACTTTCTATGAACTTAAAAAAAAAAAAAGTGGCACTTGAACTTTAATGTACAGATATCTCTTAACGGAGAATAAAGTATTCCAACTAGTTGACCCGATTGCCTCTTTTATGTTTGGAGCTGCTGTTTCCAAATCACAGGAGCTACGATATTTTGATGAAGGTAAAATGTGTGTCAACGTATTGTCATAAATGAAGCATTGTATTGTTACAGAGCCTGCAAATCGTTTTCCGGATGAGGTAACATGCGTGTTTGGTACAGGCCGCAACAAAAATTGCTACTCATATCACATGTATTTTTGCATATTGTGCAGCCCTAGTTTGGTCAATTTCTGTTTTAATTCATGATGGACCACAAGATGCAGTTTGATGATGAAACAGAATATAAAAACTCAAACCAATGCTGATATAGGACACAGCCACACCTCTAACAGTTTTTTCTTAAAATCCTGCATCTCAACAATTAGGAAGCAAATGCTGGTGTGTTTCATGCACAAATCAAACTAAGTCTCGGTGTAATGTAAAAAATAAATAACAGGGCAAGATGAATTGGATTAAGAATATTTTTGCTTGTCAGTCCACTGTACGCCCAGCTGGAGCCACAGTGCTTTCTTTTTCTCAACATTTTATTTATGAAAAGCAAACGTAAAGCATTAAATCATTGTATCTCTCTTACTATGTCACTGTGTAGGATAAGCCAACAGTAAAATTCTTGGTATCATCAGAAGTCTTTGGCTTCTGTCTGTGCAGAGTAAAACTGTACAGATAGAGAACACTAAACTATAGTGCCCTCTACTGGTAAGGAATGGCACTTAGCAGATTTACAAATCAGTTTAATAGTAAAGGCGGAGATCAACAAAAAATGGGAAAAAAAACGTGAACATCACCTGAAACCCAAAATTATATTTGTTCTTTAGCACTGACATAAGTCTGATTTATTGAATCCTGACCTCTAATATGTCTGCAAATTTCATTCTCTGTGTGTGACAATAATTTAAATTATTTCATTTGCAAAGATAATAAAGAGGCAGTTACCTCAATTATAAATGAGTCTTTATTATTCAAAGTGAATCAAAATATTTAAATCAACAGCAGTGAATATTAATCTTAATGTGAATGTTTGTGGAATCCAGAATTAGCTGAACAGCCCTGTAAACATGACAGTGAGTATTATTAACAATAGCATAGGTGAAAGAGGTGCATGATAAATACTTAATGATAACTTAAGTGAAGGTGCATTTTAAATATTTCACAATTTGAACAAATTCAGTAGCAGAGTGCATTTGTAGAAAAAAATGTGTCCTTATAAAGTAGTGATTATTAGTGAGACAAACTAAATAAAGACTCTTTCCAAAAAATAAAAAAATAAAACAGTGCATTATTTAAATGAAATAAATAAGTAATAAAAATAAATAAATAAACATTAAAACTATTAATCACACTGACAGATGGAAAATATCACACCCAGTACTGTTTGGTGTGCACTGCAGGTCGGTGGTGTTTGTGTTTGGGTACATTATTCTGTTTGACATAGCAGGGGTCGTAATAATCCCACTCGAGGGCTGAAGCCAGGACACCGTTAGACAGACCGTCACTGTCTGACAGAATCCGCAGGGAGACACCTGCAAAAAAAATGGTGAGTATTTTGTTTAAAAACTGTATGGAAAGCAGGAACAAGATCATTTTTTATTCCTCACCGGTTCTTTAAAGCCTTTCTCCCAGCAAGACAAGACAGTGTTTACATCATACTGTACCTCAGTCTACTTATTTTTGACGCAGCAGTGTCATTAGTTATTGATGACAGTCACATTGATTATTACAGTGCTGCTGAAGGAGACCGAAGCGTACCTGCACTTGCACCAAAGTCGCTGTCCAGTCCAGGACCCACTGCAGTCGTGTTCAGACAGGACGCCTCTGAAGGTGGGTTGGCGTACTCGCACTCTGTGTCCACTTTGTCAAACGCGTGCACTGCTACACCCGGGTTCACGTCTGTCAGGATCTCGTAAGCACTGCTCCGATGAAGACGACCCACATGTTCTGTCCTGAGCTGCGAACAAAGGAAAAAGATAAAGACCTCATACTTTGCATTAGAAATAATATGTGTGCTTTAAACATAAAGGTTCAATCTTGGGGAGACACATTTGTGTTACTTTTAAAATAATCTTGGTGATTTTGCAGAGATTTCTTGCTTTATTGCAGATTATCGTGACATAAAATTGACTCAAGCCGCAATTTAATGTGGGCTTTTTCCTACTGATGTAGTCTAAAAGTTTTCCTTCTTGCCATTTGCTTGGAATAAACCAAATAGACAGAGCAGGGGATTTAGTATAAGCAGTGAGTGGGTTCACTTCATTTCAGTGTGCTGGTATATGACGAGGGCCAGGAAAGCTGTTAAATGGAGTGTAATGTGCCAGCCAGGGGGGTAACCATGTAACTGCCAGCTGACAAAACAAACAACAATGTCGGCCGACAGGGCAAAAGCCGTGATAGCTTTCCTAGTTGATAAAATAATGTATACAATATGAGTTTTTGTAAGCCTGATTGACATTCATCAGTTCTCTGTCTCATTAAGCTCCCTTGACTTGTTATTGTTTGTATGGGCCGTGTGATACGCCCCTGTCGCTGCTGAAATGTAGCAGCTAATCTGGTGTTTCTGATGGCTACGATAACTGTCAAATGGGTATCAGACTCTACGTAACCAGCCCACCACAGGCGTACACACCAAACCTTCAGCGGCCCAATAGGTTTGTGGTAATTTAATGAACTTTGTTTGGTAGCATGAAAATATGTAGTGCTAAAGCAAATATAAACTGAGATAAATGGGCCCCAGAAGTGGCTGTGGGTTTTTTTAGCTGATTTGGAGGCCTGACCTCAAAATCTTCCTATGAGACCTTACATACTTTATATCATAATTAATGAAATCGCCACACATGAAAACTGGAGCAATAAATAAACACCAAGAAGTCGGGTGTTTAATTGGGGCCCAGCAGCTCATTTTTGGCCCGGGGCCCCCCAATAAGGTTGATCCGGCCTGTTTGCTGTTTGAGCACAATTACTTGAATTTGGAATCACTGACCTAAAACACTGTCAAATGTGAATATGTACTTATATTTCTGAAAGGATATCAACTAGTCAATCTCCACTACTTTCTAATAACTTCACAGTGTCGGCGTACTCATTAGACCTCTTTATTTTGAGTAACTGACACCCACACTGGACCACTCACCATTGGAGAATTTGGCGGCACCAGGTTCACTCTGATTTCAGCCTCTGAATCGCTGGACTGCAGCAAAACCGGTGCGCTTTTGCACCATCCAGTTTTGCTGATGCTGTGTGTCCGTGAGCCGGAGGGCAGGTCGAGTCTGGGGGTGAAACCCGTCGCAGAGGAGGTGGCCTGGATGGTGCTCGGCGCCCTCCGGGACCCCGAACCGCCATCTGGCCTCAGTAGCCGGTTCCTGTGATCCAGCCCGGCCCTCTCCCTGGATGAAGCCCTGGAGGAGGTGACAGGATGGGGCAGGACGGGCTCCGACAGAGACGTGTAAGCTCTCCTCGCGTCCTGCAGAGAGGGGAAAGCCACGTCGGATACTCTTCTGACTCTTTGCAGCGTGGAGTGCAAAAGCATCTCCTCTGCGTCCTCTCGCTGCCGTCTGTTGTTCTTCTTTGACAGGATCAATAACTTGTAACCCAGAAAGAAGCAGTTCAGCAGCAGCAGGATGACCACAAAGGGGATGAGCAGAAGTACCACCAAAGTCAGATTTGTCACGGGGTAACCTTCAGTCACATTTGATGGGGTGGTCAGACTTGTCTGCGACATCTCATCCGAGGGGACATGAAGGCTGAATTTGGAGAATCGGTGATCTCAATCGAGATGTCACGTGTCTGAACGCACAGGTGGTCTGGTTTGCCAATCAGTGAGGACTACTTTGTGTTTGAACGTATTTTTGATCCAACGTGCCAGCCTGCTCCTCACATGCAAACAGATGCAGCCTCTCATCCCTCTTGTCGTCATCATTGTCAGTGTTACCAAAGCAAAGGCTTGATCTGACTCTGCAACGCGCACTCAGTTCGCAGACACATGAATCACAGGTCAACAGGTGTGTCCTTTTATGTGCAGGATATTTGGGGTTGTCATAGCAACCGATTGCCGCTAGATGGCGGCACGTAGACAGGCTTCTGCACCACTGCATCTTAAAGTGCTGCAGTGAAGATATTCATGCTCTGAATTGTGATTTTTATGGACCCAGTGTTGTGGACCAGGGGCGTAACACCAAACGCTGGGCCCTATGCATAAACTGTCTCTCTGCCCCCCCACATTCTTTCACTTTTGCGTTTTTTTTCCTGCAGCGTAAAATGTGTCAGTAAATGCCCATCTTGTGAATTTTTGAATTTTTAAGCTTTTACATATTATTATAAAGGACTTGCTAATAAATGGCTAAATGAGACTACAAAACATCATCACATAAGTCAGTTTGTAATTGTGCATTTAAGAAGTGAGAGGACCCTTAGAGATCTTCCACTATTTCTTTTATAAAGAGTTCACTCTTTATATCGATTTATTCGGCCAATTTTAATGTAGTTATGGCACTAATTAATAAGAAATAAAAACATGATAACAAAACCAAAGTTTTCATACTAGGCTTTTTGAGGGCCCTCCTCCCATTGGGGCCCCAGGTAATCAGTTCCCAATTTATCCCCCTATTACAATGCCCCTTTTAAGGACTAAAATAATGATAATAATGATGATGATGATGATAATAACAATAATAATAATAATAATCTTTATTTATGGCACTTTTCAAAAACAACATTACAAAATGCTTCACATAGCATCAAAATAAAACATACAAGACATAACATTTTTCAAACAAGTTTGAAAAGAAAACAGATTAAGAAAAAACTGTAAGTTGTATAAAACCAAGGAAATAAAAGAGTTTAAAGGGTATTAGAACTCAAGTAAAATCAGGAAAGGCTTTCTGATAAAAGTATAATTTAAGAAGGGACTAATGAGACATCACTGAATCGGGCAGCTTGTTCCAGAGCCTTGCAGCTCTGACTGCAAACTCTCTGTCCCCTTTTAGCTCTGTAACAGACAGAAGAGCTCTGCCCGAGGATCTCAAACTACGTACCAACACATACAGCATTAAAAGTTCAGAGATATAGCCAGTAGTGAAGCCATGAAGAGCTTTAAAGATAATTGGTAAAATCTCCTTCTTAAACATACTGGGAGCCAGTGTGAAAAGGCTGAAACTTGAGTGATGTGATCACGTCCTTTAAAAGTCTGGCAGCTTAATTCTGTACAGTCTGCGGTTCATTATTTATTACTTGTAATACCATGTAATTATTACTTATACAATGTACATAATTATCACAAAGAACAGCGGAAAACAGAAGTCAAATTATGTTGTTTTTTTCTTCTTTATTTTTCATGCTTTATCATTCTATATCAGATAATAATACACCAACTGCTGCCTCCTTGCAGAATATATACAAACATTTCAAATAATTCAATAGAACATTTGACAAATGAATCTCTCTTAGAGACAATATTTTTGCATTTTGCACACAAAGTAGATCCTTGTACACAAGTATATATGCTATTGTAATAAATCAATGCAAAAAATCGGTCATATGAGCACCATATAACTAGAATAAAGTTCTTCTTCTACCGCTCAGGTTTAAGGAAGTCTATACAGACTTGAATAGCACACTGATATCCTGCTGTAGGCTTGCAAGTATAACAGTACAGATAACCTTTTCACTCAGAGAAAGGCTATTGAGTCAATGGACGCCCTCAGATACCAAAGACCCCATTCATCAGCTCTGAACTCACTGCTCAGGTGGCATCATGCTTGTCGTGCCCTGCAGAAAGTCACCTCCTCGCTGAACTATAACTCACTTAACCGCTTCTTGCCATTCCCAAACACAATGAGAGGTTGTGATTGGTTGTGATATTAGCACCTCGGGCAAGGCTGTGTTTGTGAATTGATAACAACATACACACATGGTGAAGCTGTGTCAATCAGCAAAGAAAAGCAGGCTAGCACTGGGCCAGGCTGTGCTTGATGATCTCGCGGGACTGCGGTGGGATCCTGTCGGGGAAGAGCACCTGGAACTCCACCACCAAGTCGCCGCGCTGGGATGGGCTCTTGGGCAGGGGCAGACCTTCGCCCCTCAGCCGCCGGACAGCGCCGGGCTTGATAACGTCGCTGCATGGTAGAGGCATCATCCGGTTGTCAAGTGTTGGCACGTTAACTGTGCAGCCGCAGAGAGCCTGGAGGGAACAAAAAGGAAGAGAAAAAGTTAGCTTGTAGACTTGTTAAATTTAGAGCACGTTTTGTAATGCTTCCTGAGTGGCCCTGATATGACTGGTGTGAAGCACACTTGGAACACAAGAAAAAAATCAATTAAATGCCTGATATTTAAAGGTGTCAAGTTATGTAAGGGATAAATATGGAGCGTCTGTCTTTCAAAAACGATTTTCTGTGTTATGCAACAAACCGGTGCTACAGATGTTATAATCGTTGCCCTATTTACAGACTGTGTGTGGGAGTTAAGTGCTTCAGTGACTGAAGGGAGCCATAGGAAGATGGAGGGAACTCTTTGAAATGCCACTCTGTGTGACTGCTACCCTGCTAATCTGCGCGTAGGCTGCTAGAAGTGAGAGCCAGAGACGGAGCGAGCCAAAAACTGGCCTGCTGCGTAGAGGCAGAGGAGTCTGCGGCACACATCGGTGCTGAAGTGTGATTCGTGGGGGCAGTCAGCACCGTGGCTAAATTTAGCTCCTGCTCTCTCTCGCTCTGCAGGGGCCGATGAGGTAACGAAGGCGTTGGCAGGCTGCTGCTGCTGTTGTGTTAGCGGGGGTCTGTTAGCCCATTGTAAGCTGGGGGCTCAGAGGCACTGAATCAGAACACCGTGTTCTCTCCTCACACTAAAATCAAAGATAACGCCCTCCCAGAGTTTGGCAGAGATCGCACCTTCTGGCTTATGATGCCCTTCAGTAATTGATTTTTTTGGTACTTGAGAAAATGCATCATTGCACGGTTACGTAAAGGATAAGATGTGGCGGATGGCCTTTCTCTGAGTAGGTGTAAGCTGTTGGCATTACATAGTATATCTACTTATAGATCTGTGACATAATAAATGAGGAGGCCTCTGTAGGAGTCAAACTGTCGTCTTTTAAGCCTGACATAAGTGCACAAAAACTCACCTCCTTGAGGGTGATCTTGGCTGTGAACACGATGTTGGAGCCATCCCTCTTGTATTGCATGTGCTCCTTGTCCCTGAGTATGAAGGTGATGTCTGCTGGGATGTTGTTGGGCGTCTCGTCTCCCTCCCTGGGGAAGGTGATCTTGGTCCCGGCCTTCCAGCCCTTCTTCACCACCACGTTCAGCACCTTCTCCTCGGTTCGCATGCTACGCCCGTCGGGGTTGAGGCGGCTGCGGGTGATCTTTACGTGCTTTGTGCAGCCTTGCATCACCTCCTCTAAGGTCACCAGTAGGTCGTGCACCACCTCGTCGCCCTGCAGCCTCCGCTGGCCCTTTCGCAGGCCACCTTCACTGCCGGAGAACCCATTCACGTGGCTAAAGGGGAACCGTCTGAAGGGGTTGAAGAGGTCGTCTTCACCGTCCCAGTCATTGCTGAAGAAGATGTCGAAGTGGTCCGAGCCGTGGAAGAAGGAGGAAAAGGTGGAGTGGGGGTCGGTGTGGAAGTTATTGCGAAAAACGTTGCCTTGGCCCGCCATGCACATTCCATTTTTAAGACCTAGAAATACACAAAGAAAACAGAAAGGGTTCATTTAAATTCATCAAAATCTACATGTTTTCATGATGATTCATTCTTTTTCTAATATTAGTGCTTCTTTAATGCAAATTCTGCTGCTGCCTCTAGAAGGTTTCCTAAACATCAGCTATTTAGGAGTTTTCAGGAAAACTCTTACATTGCTGAATAATTCATCAGCCCTGCAGCTGTTGATGCTGCACATATTTAGCCACTTTAACAAGAGTGAAAGTGTCTCAGTGATGATCCTCCCACAGCTCATCAGTATTTAGCCTTAATGAAGACATGAATAGTCAATGCACCCGCCTGGGCTACAGTAATTAACCACATGTCAGTTACTATTTGCGCGACTTAACTCACGGAAATCAAATCTCACCTTCTTCTCCAAACTGGTCATAGATGCTTCTCTTTTTGGGGTCAGTCAAGATCTCGTAGGCCTCAGCGATCTCTTTGAACTTGTCCTCTGCATCTGCGTCGCTGTTCTTGTCTGGGTGGAACTTGAGAGCCATCTTCCTGTAGGCCTTCTTGATCTCGTCTTCATTGGAATCGGGGGAGACACCCAGGACTTTGTAGAAGTCCTTGCCAGTGGGTTTGATGGCCAGGCAGGGTGTGTCCTGCTCAGACTTGGTGCTCTCCTGTGGACACAAGAACAATCAGACATTAGTGCACTCATGAAAACCTGCTCAAAGAATGCACTTCTGATGAACTCTCATCGTGGCAATAATGCATGCTGCAAAGACAGCTGACCATAAATAACCAATGAGGGTGTAAATTTAAATATTCATCTCATAGAATTCAAAACAGGAAGGTTCATGTATTGGACATTCTCCACACAAGCTGCTGCACATTGTCTATTAATATGCAGAAAAATCAGCCCCCCAGCAAATACACTCTGTGGGAAAACACCCTTATCTCCGTGCTGCATATCCATGCATTTTATGGGCTGGTGCACAATACAACGTGAGAGAGAGGGGGGGTCGTGAGGGGCAAAAGATTTCCCCCAACGACCGAGATTCTCTGCAGCGATTGGCTGAGAGCGCATCGGCGATTATTGGATTTTGAATGAATCCACAGCAACAGACATATAGTCAATGATACTGAGAGATGATGAAAGGATTTTCTTTTAGGTTTTTTTTTTTTTTTTTACAGCTTGTCTCCTGCCATAATACACCTTGTATGAAATCCAAACGCCCTAACAGTGTATTTAACACACTATAATATAAGCAGGCTATTTGCTGATTTAATTAGTAATTAAACAAAGAAAAAAAAAAGATTAAAACAAACAAAAAAAAGTTGATCAAAATGTACTCACCGCTGATGATGATGATCCTGAGCTGTCACCCCTGTGCATCACGCGCACTTTGCACTTGACATTGACATTTTTGTGCTTCACACCGAACTGAGTCCAGATGAGAACCATGACGGCTGCTAAAAAAGTAGTTTGCTTTTAGGCTACAAGTGTCGCTGTCCAGGTGCTGAAATCGCTCCGGTGTTTGTCGATGCTACTGCTGCGTCCTGTCTGAGCTCTCCTCGGCTCTCTGTTAAATAGCACCGCGGCAGCTCCTTTACTATCCACTCACCCGCCCACGCAGCAGTGAGCGAGCTTTCCCCGGATCCGCCCATTTCCTCACGCGCAGCAGGGGATGCCGGTGTCCTCAGGTTGCTCGGTGCAAAGCCATTGGAGCTCCGGCGATGATCACGCGGATGTTGCAGCCTCCTTGTCCATCTTCAGACTTGCTTCCGGAGTTCTTGAAAGCAGAGCCGAGCAGACAGTCACGACACAGCACAAAGTGTTTTTTTTTTCATTTCACAGACTGAACAGAACAACCAGACATGCAGTTAAAACACCCAGACAGTCACCTGCTCAGGGATGGAGCCCCTGTCCTCAGATGACTTTTTATCTTTTGTGCAAACTGAATTTGTTGTTAATATTAAGGCTATGTAACTATGCAGTGGATGAGAGGATGCAGGAATTATATGTTTTTGAATAGCTATTTTAAGCAGCTTATAAGTCTGCAGTGACATTAACAATCAAGTAAAAAAAAAAAAAGTAGGTTTGGTCATATGATCAATAAGTGTTTAGACAGGTTTTCTGTAACATGAACGCCTTTGTGGTGTAATGCAATTGAATGAATGAATGAATGAATGAATAAAACCTTTATTGCCCCAAGGGGACTTTGCTTTGCATAAATGAGCATAAAGACCAACAATGACAACATATTACATAAAAACGTACATGAAAAATTGATAGGTGGTACATTTGTGCAACCATAGTCTGTGATGGTGGGATACAGACAAGATCAAATATCAAAATATTTTTGACTAAAATCCTAGAAATCGATATTTTAGGTTTCTTTCACAAATGTAAAAATTTAATCTTACGGCTCTTTTAGACTTTTAGACTCTAGGTTTACATCTAGATAGGGATAGAGGACGTTTCTCGGGGGTTTTGACGCTCACAAAAAAATATTTACTGATTTACAGAGGTCTATTTTCCGATGCTAGTCAATGGGGGAAAGTCTTTTTGGGCCATTGTCATGTAATTCCACTTTTGACCACTGTGTACATTTTGCATCAACGCGTGGCGCACTTCCTGGGGGGCAGGAAGGCAGTCAACCATCAAATCTCGCACATGTCTGCGAGATTAAGGATGACCTACGAGAGCAAAGCGGAGCAAAGGTGAAGGGTTGCGCGTGCAGCACGAAGAAACTAGCACAGACAAATATTATGGTTGGTAACCACGGATATAAGAAAGTGGCTAAAAATTTAACCGACAGAAATAAAGATAGCATACGTCCGGCCCGGAATTGGAGGAAAAACGCGCTGTGGGAGGAGGGCAAAAACCCATGAGAGAAGGCTAAGCTAGCATTAGCAGTGCGGCTCGAGCCCGACCGCTGTCACCGGCTCGCGGGGGGTCTTCAGGTGAGCTTCCAATGAGACAAAATGTACATGAGGGACATTTTCACTGACCAGCGTCGGTCCATGCGCTGGTGGAGCAGCTGGACTTCCGGAGAGACCTCACATGAATGTCGCCCGCAGCTCGTCTGAACGGTGAGTCCAGTGCTGTAGCTGCTACTGTTAACGCTGATTTTTGTACTGGCGTTAAGTCTTGTCATTGGCGTATCATGAGACAGGAGGCCTCTGGGGACTGGTATGCAAAGGGTCCAACCACCTCTCCTACACCGTTTCTCGGCGACACGCAACAGCAATCGCGCTGTACGTGCTTTGTTTCAAAGGGACATTGTGTCTCTCCCCTATGTAATTACTTATTGGAATAACTTATTACCAAATCTTGATTGGGGAAAGATCTGGATTTTACCAACCAAATACATGATCAATAATAAAATTAAAGAAGTATCTTTCAAATTAATTCACAAAATTTATCCATGTAAAATATTCTTTTTACAGCGGTTTAAGTTGTGTTAAATTGTGTTGACACTAATTGCTCTTTCTGTTCATAATGCCCTGAAGATATCTTTCACTTGTTTTGGTTTTGCCCTTTTCAAACAGTTTCTGGATAGATGTTTGCCACTTTATTTCCTCCTTTATTGAAAATAACTTTACCCTTTGTTTTGAAAATATACTGTTTGGTTTCACTTCCTTTACACCCCCCAAAAACAAACAATATTATATAATTAATCTTATTATTCTGTTGGCTAAATGGCATATTCATAAATGCCGATACATGAATAAAAATCCTTGCTTTCTTTTTTTTAATAAATGAAACCAAACAGTATATAAAAACAATCAAAGACTCAACCAACAGTAAAGCTGTCAAGACCCTGAACCTGTGTACCCTTTTTAATGTCTTTTTGTAAAGAAACTTATTTATAAAAAAAAAAAAAGGAATACCATGTATGTAACCCCCTTCTTGTTTTTATGTTGTATTGTTATGTTCTGTCAAACGTAAACCTCTCCTACATGGGAGCAAGAAACAGACCTGGCAGTAGCTTTACCTCTTTTCGTTGTTTTTGCATCTTTTTGTAGTCGTTATAGATCTTTCTGTGGTCCTTTTGTGTTTATGAAATAATTTTGCATCTTTTTTTTGGTTAATTTGTGTCTCTTACTGTAGTAATTCTGTGCGAGTTTGTTGTAGTTTTGTATCTTTTTGCAGTCATTACACATTTTTTGAGGTCAATTTGTGTTCATGAGATAATTTAGCATCTTTTGGGTTATTTTGTGTCTCTAGTCATTTGTGTATCTTTGTGGTTGGTTTGCACCTTCTTGTTGTCATGCATCTTTCTGAAGGCATTTAATGTTTATGAGATAACTTTGTTTCTTTTTTGGTTGCTTTGTGTCTGTCTGTAGTCATTTCGTGCATCTTTGTGGTGGGTTTGCCCTTTTTTGTTGTCGGTTTGCATCTCTTTGTAGCTGTTGGGCATCTTTTTGATGTCGTTTTGTGTTAATGAGACAATTTTGTGATTTCTTTTTTGTCTCTTTGTGGTCATTGTATGTGTCTGTGGTGATTTTGCTGCTTTTTGTTGTTCTTCTTTTATAAATGTTTATGGTTATGGGATAATTTTGCATCTTTTTCGTAATTCTTTCACTTTGTTTTTTGTCTCTTTGTGGTTCCTTTTCCCCTTTAATTGCTTTGAGTCTTTTTCAGTTCTTTTGCAGTTCATTTGCATATTTGTGTGGTCATTTTGATTTGCTTATTGGTCAGTATGTGTCTTTTTGAGCGACATGTTGTAGGTATGGGCCAGAAGGGCCTCTGATATTTTGGCACATTTACCTGTGCCTGGTGGACACACTCAGTAATCTATCCATCTCTGGCAGTGGTGGTTAAACACAGGCTAGTGAGTGATGTTGTGGCATTTTGGTGCAACGAATCAGCTTTTGCTTCAAAAACAATCTTGCATGTGTTGCACTAAGGTTGTGTTGGAGATGTTTGTGCTTTACCTATAATGGGTTGTGAATTATCTTAATACTGGTAGACTATATATTTATATACAGTCCATATGTGGAGTGTATCAGCAGCTTGAGTTTTCTTGTCATGTGGTATTGGTGGTATTTGCATTTTTGCTGTGCTTCCAATCATGTTGTAAGTCTAGTTAGTTGAGTATTGTAGCTGGTTGAGGTGGAGATAGTTTTAGGCAGGCTACTTTAAGTGCACTTCAAGTTGGGGAAGTACACTTTTATAATTGAACAAAATTCAAAACAGCAGCAAATTATAACCTTAACACCTTCTATTGATTGACATTTCAAATGTGTGAAGGTTGATTTCCTGAAGCTGAAGTTTACTTGGACCCAAACTGTTCTGTTAATGGAGTTTTCCTCAAAAGTTCAATAAGCTTTACAAAGGCTGCATTTGTTGAATGGCTCCTGTATCCATTATGTTAAGCAGGTGTGCATATAAATGCGTCCGCCCCCATAGTTCTGCATAGCAATTATGTATAGTGCTACAGACAATAAATGAAAACCAATGCAAATGAGCCATTTAATCGCCAGCAGCTGTGCATGGAAAAGGCAGCCTCCAGTTATGCAACTGAAATGTGTTAAAGAACCTTGTGTCGTTTAGTAAGCGTTAACATATCTTGCTCCTGCGAAAAATCAAAATATCACCTCAGAATCATGTTGACTGACTGAAGGATGCTGATTGCCTTGCCAGAAAATTGCTGTGAAAAAACTTGTCAATCTTCATTTTGATAAATAGTAAAATAAACTCAACGAGGCTCAGTTTTCTTACTTGAGTTTAAGAGTTTGATTACACCACAGAAAGGCTGGCTTCAAGAACCAGTCAATCCACATAGACCTCCCATGTTAATATGCCCAACTCTGCAGCAGAAATAAACATGTTTATAGCCTGGTACAAAACATTTTTTTCCTTGTCTGTACAGCTAATTTACTAATTTATGACTACTGTTCTTTGAGTGAATTTTTTAATAAAACTCACACAAATGCAGTCACCAGAAGTAAGAAGCTAACATTAAGCCATAAATGAACAACAACATGGACACATAACTTCAACATTGCCACCACAGCAAGCCTTTCAGGCTGTGTTCGGCACGATGACGTTCAGTAGTCTCATTTAGCCATTTGTAAGCAACTGTCTTTCAAAATTCACAAGTGGGGTATTTACTCACGTACTCTATGTCGTAGAACAAAACGTGAAAGTCTTTTCAGCTTGTGTTAACCCATTAACATCTGGGTTTTGTCTTTAATGGGAGAGGTTAAAATTGGCATTCACTTACAAGACAAATTACTTTGTATAATCACGAGTATTTATCGGCTCCAGCTCGATCACCTATCGGTGACTTCTCAGCCACATTTTCTGTCCGTCTTCGCAGCACTCGAACGCCGTTCGAAATTAGTCTGCACCAAGTTTAAAAGAGAGACTGGATAAGTGAAATAAGGAAAAAAATAAAATAAAATGAAACAAAAAACAGAAAGGCATACTCGTCTTCATGGCTCTGGTCTAGTGGCAATAGGAAAGGTGTCATCTATTTTTATCCGGATTTTGTTTCAAATCAAAAGCATATACATGCTTATTTTCATGAGGAAAAAGAGTGCAACTATACTGTATAACTGCCAGTAGAGCAAACTGTGTAATTAATAGGGATTACACATGATCTATATACAGCAATTTTTTTTCACTACCCAACAGTCTTCAGTTTATTCTGCATCATAACAGAAATGCAGTAAAGTTAAATGTTTCATTTACAGTTACTGTATCCTGTTACGTAATACATGTTCAGCATAACCCGACCTGTTCTACTAATGGGTAAGGTGGTAGAAACTGATCATTTAGTAGCTGTTAATTCAACAATAGAGAGCAGCTTGAATGTGCTGCCAACATGAAACACATTTGTCGTGTTCTGAGAATTGCTAATTCCACACCAAATGTGTGATCTGGGATTATTGTTTCATGAACGTTTCACTTGAAAACAGGGCCAACTAATTAGGGGGTGGGATATTGTTCAAGTAATATTCAGATTATCCCTTCTCATTATGGACTCATCAGACTCCAAAGTCATCATCTGTAGAAAATAATGGAAGTAGCCACCATAACGTTGCCCATTGGTTTGCTGACTCCCCTTTTGAAGCCTTAAGTTTGGCATTTTGGTCATCGCCATCTTGGATTTTTTGGAGTCAGAAGTGACCAAATTTGGATGAGAGGGTGGACATAATCATAATGCTCTCTGCTAGCTTGGTAAATTTACGGCTGGGGTTGTGTTACTGCTAATTTTTGCTAGGGAAAAATAGGCTTAAACCGTTAGAGAAACAAGACTTTTTTCACATGACCAAAATGTTACAGTTCACTACCAAGAAATGAAAACACATTGGGGCACCTGGTGGCTCAGTGTATAGAGCGGCTGCCCCATGTACAGAGGCTGAGTCCTCGCCGCAGCAACCCGGGTTCGATTCTGGCCTCAGCCCTTTGCTGCACGTCGCCCCTCCCTTTCGGCCCTGTCAAACTTTGTCTGTCCTGTCAATTAAATGCATAAAAAGCCCCAAGGTTGGATGCTTGAAATAAGGTCTGTGGTTAACCCCTTCCCCTTTTCCGTCCCTCCTCCTCCCTTAATAATTATGCACAGTCCCTAACCAAGAAGATATTTTGTTAAGACAAATGAGGAAACTGGGGATTTAAGAGGGTTTATGTGATGTGTAGTATAAATAAAATATGAAGATATTTAAAAATATCTCACAGACCCACACAGTGCTGTTGACTCACAAATCAACACCACATGAAGGCCACTCTTGATGAAATGCAGCAAGTCATCTGCTTGAATGCTGCTTTCACTGCCATTGAAAAAGACCCAGCATTTCTATTTAGAGATTATACTACAGTATTACAACACAGAGTCAGCTGTGCAGCCGGCAGTGCAGCCATGGATATGGAAATCAGTGTCAGGGAGCATACATACATGGCAATGCTTCCTCTGCTGTGATGCTTCAGTCATCCAATGGGGGCTGGAGTTTCCTGGGGATTCTCCTTTCGTCTTACAGGAAACGGCAGACAAATTTGGTTAGAACATGTTGTGCCAGGAGCGTCATGCTCCAGATCGCAGCTCTTACATACTATTCACAGATTGAGCGAGATGGAGTGAATCACAACAGCCTCTTTCACAGCGTTCATTCTTTCCTGCCCACGGGAACAGTCTGACTGTGTGTTCGGCTTGTTTTTCACACATTCACGCTGTCTCTCTCATAAACACATACAAAGTTGCTTGTCAGTCTCCGAGAAATGAATGCTAATTAAAGTGCCAAGCTGCACTGACACCGTTATTGTTAGGCAGCGAGAAGGTGGACAGCTTACATGCAGCCTGGTGTACTTGCGGTGTTGTTTAGTCTTCTCACTTGCTCAGTAGTAACTTCATTGAACTGCTTTTGTCTGTGCCCCCGTTTTTTAACTGCAGTGTATGTGTAATCTTTTTTTGTAATCAATTATGCATGGTTGTATAACTTAAAATAAAATGGAACAGAAGTCAGTCCCCTTTTGTCTGCTAATACCAATACATATACAGTGTGCTTTACCATACATGTAGGCTCACCTACAACGTACACAGGCACGCCAGCTCTCAAGTGAAGGAAATCAGTAAGAAATGCCCCCAAAAAGACCCAGAGTACAGCCCTGTCCCCGAGATTTTTTATTTTCATTTGTACGTTACCAAACTGCTTTCTTAATTATCGCTGATTGAATCATGTTCAGAGTATGATACAAAAATTTCACGTCACAATTATCCTGGCCAAAATAATTGCAATTATGAAATTGTCCCGACATTAATCAAAATACGCTTTAAAGTCTTAAAATGCCACCAAGTTATGCCCGACTTTGACATGATATTTTAAGGCTCCTCCTCACCTGAATACATTGCATTCCCTACGAGCAAAATATTAATAAAACTATGCCCTAAGTATAGGCTTATACACAGATAGGACACATTTTTTTTAGTGTGCTTCGTTTGTAGGGAAAAACTAATAAAAGGGAAAAAAATATGCCAATGCTTTTTTAGAGATTGTTGCATATGTAGCCTGTTTTGGCAAATCTCTTTTCTTGTTGGTTGCACAGCAGTCTCTTAAGGCTTAATTATCCTAATAATGGAAATTCTTATCGTGGGCGTCTTTTTTTGTTTCATGATACATTTTAAAAATATCTGATTGACACTAGATGGACGGGGATTCAGTGAGTTGACATTAGCATCGATGGCCTTCATGCCTTCGTTGAACTACAGGTTGAGGTGATTCTTTTAATATGGTTTAACAAGTTAGTTTTCTTGCCTGGTGGCACAGACACAAGTCCAGTGCACTCTATGCTTATGATTTGTTCTTGCTTTACATTACACTTTAAATCCAAAAAACTTCCAAAAAATGGGTGATGATCCATTTCTAAGGACTGGCTCTCTGCCCTCTGCTCCAGACATTGGAGGTTTTTTTTTTTTACTTGTCTGCGCTGTTACTCATCTACTCTGGACTGCAGCCGTAACGTTAAGAAAAATTGCCGCAGCACGGTGTGAACACAGCAGCATGGCCGCTCCCTATTGGAGACTTTCTAAACTTACTTGCTGTAAGTTTAGAAAGTGCTCAATTTTATATACAGCAGAGTTTTAATTTTAAATGTCAATATCCCAGTTGACCGTGTTCATTTAAATGTGGGAAGCAAAAGTCGTGATTGAAATAACATTTGATGAATGCAGTGGTAGGTGACAACATGCTCAATGCTTCATCATTTATTTATTTTGTTTTTGTTGGCCTAAAGCTAGTCCAATTTACTGAGTCTTAAACGACCCAAATCATCCAAATGGACACCCACAGCAAGAGCTGGCCAAATGATGGATGTCTAATTTATTCCAACCTTGCCTGACAACAACTACAACAAATCTACTGACAACAACAAATCTGTGTTGATGGATGTTGAAAAAAATTGGTTGTTTGGCAGGTGTGCAACCTTCATTTACAGGGCTCGAGTTAACACCCTGACACCCTCCATGTATAGGTTTGTAATAGCAAAACTTGAACTCCCCTGGGTTGCTTCAACCCCCAAATTCCCAGAAAAACATAGAGAGAACATAACTTCACTGTCCTGGATTGTAGGTGATTACATATGACTTGATCTATTGTTACAGGAAGATTTTAATTTTAATTTAATTTAAAAGTGTTGTTGTCCTCACCTCTGTGTTCTGAGGACATTGCTGTTTGAAATGTGCCAGCTGTCTCTGTTCAAATCAAACACATGGGCTTCGTGCAGGATTGGGGCAAAATAACACATATTTATTTGTCCACTCGTGAAAACTTGAAAACTTTTCTTGGTCAACTTTTCTTTTCTTTGCACATTTGGATAGTGACATCCTCGCTGCATCAGCAACGTAATGCAGACTAACAGAAGAAGCCGACGTCTTGCTTTCTTGTGCCGGCAGGACAGAATGTAAACGCCCGTTAGCTGTTAAATAACTTGTTAATTTTGAAGGGATGCCTGTTCGTTGACCCTTGAACTCTGGCACTTGATGAATTAAACGTCATACGCTCTCCAGTGGTCAGTGTTGCCATGACAATGATGTCAAACAGTGAAATGATTACATTTAAGGCTTAATCTCAGGCCAACATCGCTGTAACGATCTCAAAATAGACTTTATTTTACAAAACTAACAATTTATTGATAAGTATAAAACATTTTTTTCAGAGTAGGAAATGTACACTTAATTACATGTATAATTGAAGTCCTAATACAAGGTGTTGGATGAGTCCAGATTGACTTGCCGGATCCGGAGTCCACACTTTGAGAACGTCTGGTAGAGACACCCTGTCCTTGTACCACTTATGCTTTCATGTCTTCCTTCTGTTACACTTACAAAATAGTTGGCTTACTTACTTGAATGACAGACGCTGGAGTAGACAAACAGCCAGTTTTTTTCTCTGCCATGCACACATGCAGGTGCACAGGACTGTGTCTGCGGTTTCATCCTTCACAGGTTCAGCCCCGTCTCTCTCTCCTCTGCTGTGTTGTGTGGGAGCAGTAGGTGCTGCCTGCAGAGGACTTTGGAAGGTGAATCACACTGCTGTGAGCACACGGCACTGGTGAAGGGACACAAAGTAACACCTCTCCTGTCCTTCAAAGGTCGCTGGCTGAATCAACGTTATGTAAAATGCCACGCAAAAATCCCCCTACTAAGGTCACTCTTACCTAAAGGCAGCAGTGGATAAGAGAGATTATACCGGCTGCATCGTTGGAAAGTTTTCCTTTGTTATGCCTTCAGAACATTAAATGTAAAAGTGTCATATTTGATGAGGAATTGGGTTCAAAAAGGGCAGAGAAGGGGGAAAAATGCACATTAGTCATTCAAGAAAAAAAAAGGTGTCATAACAAGTAATATTTTCTCACCAGTCAAGAAAATGAGATGTTCTCATTATCTACTTGTTCCCCGTCCCTCGTCTCGCACCATCTCCCCCGATGTACCGTCACTCCCACACATGTCTGGGAGTGTGACTGTTATGTGTAGCACTGGCTAGACTGAAGCCTTGTGCCTCGGTGCACCAGATACACAGACAGACAGATGGCGATAAATACACGCAAAGATTTAGTCATAAATGTAAATATAAATGCAGACCCAGACAGAGCTTGAGATACCTTTTATTAGCTGACATCTCGGTGACTTCTTTTCACAGAGATCAAAATCTTCTTTCTTAAGAAAAATGGGAGAAAGGTTGTTTTTTTTAAAGGGAGAGAGGAGGACTAAGGCAGACAAATCGTGGCAGAATAGAGCATTTGAGGACAGCGAGAGGGAGGAGGCATTTGAGGACAGAGGGAAGGAGTAGACAAGCACAAAAGAGAAGCATAAAACCAACAGAAAGGTAAAGAGAAACGATAAGAGGACAGATTGGAGTACTGAAGGCAGTGATGGATTATGCCTGGCAGAGAAATGGGTGTTTTTGCTGGGGGAGCACTTTATGAAATCTCCCCTACAGCTCACTGTCTGCACTGATGAAATGCTCTGCTGCATTTTAAATCAACTCAAGACTGGTACTCTTTGCTTTGTAACAACTCTAAATGCATAACATGACAAGGCTACATCTACTTGATATAGTCGGTATACATCATTTCATTCATACTGTCAAATATGCCCAGTATTTTGCAGTGTTATAGGCTTTATGTGCAATAACAGTCTATCTTTCCTTGGAAAGTGCTGCCCTCTGCTGTGTAGAACACTGCACAAGAAAAAAATTGCCATGTAGAAAGTATTTCTCACTACAATGCCAGCCATTTTATATAACAGATATTATGTAAGAGAAAAAAAATTACAAAACTGTACATCACATTCCTTTTATGTTATCTACATTTAAACACTCAAAGAGGTTTGAGCATCTCTAATCACACAGATTCACTGCAGTCCACCACCAACTGGACATTTGGCCGTCCATTCTCCTTCAGCGTGGCCTCTTCTTGGCTGCAGCTCTGCTGACTGCGCTGAGCTTTCTCCGAGGCCTTTAATTGTCTCTGGTAGCGCCGGTTTTCCTCGGGGTAGGAGACCACAGACAGAGGCAGTCTGCAGATGGCTGGGATCTCAGAGGAAATGAGGAGGAAGATGAGAGTCGACAGGCAGAAAGGCCACGTGCAGGCCGGTAATGCCAGCTGAAAGGGGATGTCATAGGAGAGGGGAGCTTGACACATGTTATGAGAGACATTTGGGTGTGCACATTATGTTTATAGGGTTTGACTTGGGAGGAAATTACCATAGACATGAGTTTTGAGATCGCTGCAGTCATGTATGCGCAGAAAAGTGCTGGAAAGGAACATTTTCAATGAAAATATTTTCTATCCAACTACCTGAAGGAGGATAATGATGCTGTTAGTCGCTCTTACCACACGTCAGAGCCAGGAGATGAGTTTGCCATGTTATGACATAGAAGACTCCTCCGATGGCGATGCAAGACAGAGCACTGTTATATCCCCAGAGTCCAGAGTAGATATCTTTGTAAGGAGCTGCAAGGGCAAATCCTGCACCACATAAACAATCTTAGTATTCACTATGAAATTCATTATTCAACAGCAAACAATTGCACAAATGTCAGATCTGAAAACTGCATCAATATCATACACAGTTTACACAGCATTATTTAAGAAAACATGCCATGATGCATTTGCCATAATGTGATGGTGCGCAGACATTATGCATACTTTTGTGCAGATGGGAGAATCTTTTTTTACCAGACAACATGCCAGCAGCAGAGCCCCACATGGCATGGAAACAGATAGTGGGTGAGGAAAGCAGCAGGGCCAGAAGGATGAGACCTCCTGTCCAAGGACAGTCGCAGCCATACACCTGGCCCACACCAACTGGCACTGACAGGAAGAGCTGCAAATGGAAATCCATTTACCATTTAGTGACATTGTAATGTGTTTTTAAAAAAAAAAACAAAACATACTTGCAACAGAGCCACTGTAATGGTTTAGATTATGTGGGGATTTTCAAAGAACATTACTGTTATACTTGAGAGACATTGAGGCTGTTCATGGTGTCATTTGGAGGGTGCAGATGGTGATTTGGCTGAAAATCCACCTGAAATTGCAGAAAACGTTCCATTTTAATTTACAGCTAAGCACTTCGTATGAGCATCCTTGTTTGGATTGCAGGTCTGTACTGTACCTCTGGGAAGTAGGGGTGATTGGCTCCTGTAGCTGCAACATGTAGACACACCAAGATGTTAAAGGGCAGTGTGAATATCGGGAGGTCCCATTTGCTGGCAACTGAGGATAAAGCACGGGAGACCACCGGGCTGTGAACAGGGGCAGGACATGGATTAGTGATTGGGCGGAAAGGCAAACTAGAACATTATGATCCAGCCGAGATTTATGTCTACCTTATGGTTGGAGGTCCATGTATAAAGTTGAATTCTAACTTTAGCTTATGACTGATAAAATCTGCCAATAACTGTTTCAACTAGCAAAGTAGTATTTTTACTGCTTTGCGGATAGCGAAGGCATGACGCGTCCTACTCTGCCTTACTTTACCTCTGATTGGCTTTCTGTCTTTTTTTACCCTAACCAAGCCTACTCCTCTTGCCTAAACTTAACCAACCCAATCAATGAAAGCAACAAGTACTAGCCAATCAGAGGGAGAGTAGGGCGGTGCATACCTTCAACAACAAAAACATCACAGACAGCAAGTCGTCTTACGGAAGTAAACAGGGAAGCCACTGTGGTCAGCATTTACTAGGGCTGGGTATGGGTGTTTGATAACTTTTTAAGGTATTCACCAAAATAACCCAGTGCCAAACGGTATCTAAACGTCTCCAGTCAAACGATACCTGTATTCAATGCTTTTCATGCTGGGGCTCTGATCTGATCTGATCAGCAAACTTTACTACTGTCTCAGAGCCGCTGGCCTCCTGGCAAATGGTCACTTCCACTTCTACCCGGTTAGCACATGCTAACACAGTAGCAGCTAACATCAAACACCAAATGGTTTTGTGATCCCAACAAACTTACTCTGGCACCAAAATGGCTCAACAGACTGTGAGTTGACAATAGCTGTGTGATGCTAACAGTTAGCCCTGTCACTGTGTGTGTGCAGCCAGGTGGACTCTCACAACCTTACCCGGCAGGAAACTCACACTTCTGCAGCAGCAATAACCCGTGTAGTGCAGTGAAAACCAGCAAATTTGTAAGCAGATGATAATGAAAACGAGGAGAGGGAGAGGCACATTTAAAATTATGGCTTTTTATGGAGCAATGGCTGCTACTTCTCTACTGAGATGGTTGTAGGGTGGGAGTGCCAGGAATGGTGGGATCGTGATGTGAATGGCTACACTAAAATAGATTTCATCCAAAATTTCAGGATTTTACTTTTTTACTTTGGAAAAAGCAGCCAGAGACAACTTTATTAACCAAATGGTGGAACTGTAAGGTTGCTGGCAAGAAATGAGAAGCCGCTTTTGTTTCTCTTTCACAACCAAATCACAGATCCTTTTTTACAAAAATTACCACAAGCTTCAAGTTGTAAAATGAGTGAAATCAAAAGAATCAGAAGCATTTTACGAGAACACTTACCACAACATAGACATGAACATATTTGGCAATAACAGCCACCAATACCAGCTTCCTTTAGTGGAGAAAACAGCCATCAGCATGCCGACTAATGTTCCATTGTAGCCATATAAACCCGCTGATATGGCTGCCCTGTGGTGAATGTGACAGATGTGTAAAACACATTAAAATGAGAAACACACTGTGAAATTAGCATGATGTGAAAGCTAAAGAAAGTATAGCCCTGGGGAGCTAAAGTGGAAGAGACAGTGATAATGGCTTAGTTGTAGGAGGAAAATGTTTTTGTTTTTTTCTTTTTCTTTTTAGTGATGAGGCCAAATAAAGACAGAGATATAGTCGTACCTGTTTTGTCCGAGCATGATGGCAGACAAGGTGGAGACAAAGGTACCAAGCAGGCCATTTAGAGCCCACCAAGGGCTCTGCAGAAAGAGGCCGGCTGTGATAAGGAGGCCACTGACAGGGTTGTTAACAAACATGACCTGGGCCACCCCGCGGAAAATCCAGTCCAACAGCTGGATTACCACAGACTGTCCTGTCATAGACGGATAGTGACTTCATTTTGCCATCATCTAAATTACATCACAAAAAGGCTTAAATGTTAAACTACACAAATATGAAATTGTATAGTATATTCACTCCAATGTATTACATTTGCACACTTTTAATAACTTAAAAGTAACTGAAAATTAGACAGCTCATCACCTACTTTTCACCCAGTCTCCACAGAGACGCATGTCCCCGGTGAAGAGTCCGACAGCTCTGAGGAGAAAGGAGCCAGCCGGAGCTTCTTCAAGTGAAGGCTGGTTGCTGTTGCCCATACTCGCTGTCATTAGAGTTTATTGTCATGTTAGCACAGTACAGCATATCATACAGAACAGGTTTTATTTGGCCGCTCTAAAGGTTGCAATGTTGGTCATTCTGTCCACAACTTTGAACCAGACTGAAAGATCTCAACAGCTATTGGCTTTCATTGCCATTTAATTTGAGACTTGATTAAGCAGGGAAACTACATTTATAAAGCCAACAGTCAAGGTGCCATAACTGGCGGTTTAATACATTCAGGATCACTATTACTAGGGTTGGGTATTTTTTTTTCCCAATACTGGTGCCAAAACAATACTTCTAAAATGGTACCGGTGCCTTTAGCCTTGAGATTGCAACTCACTAAACTTCTTCTGTGTGATAAGTGCTTAGGAGAACTATGGTGGCTGATGCAAAAACATGAATGGCCCTTACTAGAGAAACTGTTTGATTTGTCTAATCTAGGCTACTAACGAACATCATGGCAAATTTTGTGGAAGAAGATTAGCTCGGTATATAGAAAACAGTTCAAACACACAACACAACGATTCTTAGTTTCAGTTGATTATACACTAAAGAAAACATAGTTATAAATATTACATTCTGTTTCTGCCAATATATCCTCCTGTGTCTACAGTCCACATTTTAATTAGAGCTAAACTCATAATTTAGGCCCTGATATCATCATGTATTGTCGTCTACCCTTCCCCTATAACTCAGAATTAGACAAGTCGACGCCTCTGCCCACAGACTGTGAACATGTTTCCTTTTGCTCCCTGGGGTGGAAACAATACCGACAGAAAAGTGCGAGCTAAAATCCAAACTTCACTGCCAGTTTGCCACATCGTTTTTTATTCTTTTTATTTTCGTATTTTTTCTTGAAGTAATGATCAAAGCAGATTTTCCAAAGAGCTTCCCACTGTTACCTCCAACATCCGCAGTCACAGTTCCCTGCATGAAAGCCTGGGTGTGTTTCTGTTGTTGAGTGAACGGTGCAACTCTTGATCTCTCAACTCCGTCTGCAGCCTCTTTTTTTCTGTGCCACAATACTGCTTAAGAATCAACAAATACGGAAGCTACTGAACACAACTCTGGAGTAACTTTTGTGACTGAATGTTGGTTTGGATATAAAACAATCAGCATCTAACCATGTACGTGTCCGGAGGTAGTTCCAACCGTGATACTGTTATCTTTAAGCCCTCATATTGTCACTGCTTGTTGTTACTGGATTATTATTTTGTTTTGTGTTGTTTCCTGTCTTTGTGCATTTTGATAGGGCCCTTGGTAGTTGCCTTTTTTTCTCATACGGTACCTCAGGTCGCTGCTGTTGCTTGCAAACTGTGTACAAACTCTCATCCACTCTTGAGTACCAGGTGCAGGGTCAGTGCTTATTTATTAGGATAAGAATAGCTTGTTGATTGGCATTGGTACCCCCAGAAATGTTTTCATAGGTGTGTCCAGATGGGGCCACTAAAAATCTTGAGTTGGTAAACCAAGTTTCTCAACAAATTCTTGGTCAGCTAAAGAACCCAACCCCCCACAAGCTCCTTCTCTACTTTTATGTAAATCATGTTTTGCAAAGATCATCCAAATTCAGCAGAGATTCTGAAAACATAAAGCAGAGAACCCCAATATTCAACATACCAATCACTCAATAGAAAGTCAATACATTTCTTAAAGTGTTCTTCATCCAAAGTGAAAGCAGAACCTAGGAAAGAATTTAACTCAAAAAACATTTTTTTTGGACTACCTGAAAAAATCTAACAGATGTGACTGATTTATTAATTTATAATTTACATCACATTTATTTATAAATCAGTAAATATTCCCATCATACAATCAAGTAATACAGAGTGGGCACACACTGTGCTGTTCTTGAATATCCAGTTCCATTTTATTATTTCTGGTTAATACAACAGCACTTTCAGCTAAATTAAGCCAAGCTCCATCTGAGCTGAGTCATTTAACCTCTTATGCAACAGAAATTAAAGAAGGATTTTTTTCTTACCTCTCTGAATTGGAGATGAATCACAGCTCTGTTATCTACCAGCTGAGTTAATGAAGGCACACATACTTGATTAAAAAGAAACTAGACATAAAGGACTCTGCGTGATGTTGTGAAGCCTCTTCTGGTCTTTATTAAAGCCCCAAACTTTCATCCTTGTCTCTTTAACGGAGGACCCCCTGCCCCGAGCAAAGACCAAAGTCTCTCTACTCATGTCAGCAGCTAATCAGGTATAAGAATGTTCTTATTAGGAAAGTATTTCCTGCTCAAGCATAACAGTGGCCTTTGTTTCTGAAGTATCACCCTCTGAGCTAAAGGAACTCATGAGGAAGAGGGAGCTTGTTATAAAAGGTCATTTTCATGCATTTGAGTGGATTATTGGAAGGTTGCATTTTCTTTAAGTGGCCATATGATATCTTGACCTGTGGTATCTTCAAGCAAGCAGTGGATTAAAGACATCTAGACTTCAGAACATGCAAAAGAAAAATATTAAAGAAAAGTCATTTGAAACCTGATATCACCTTTTACATGAACATCAACATGAAATTCGGTATATTTTAAAGCCCTTTATTTTGACCAGGTTTGTGACTACATAGATATGAAATGATCAAGATGTCAAGGACAAAACGATGGAAAGAAAAAGTCATGGTTACACTGAGCTTTAAGTTAATGTCCTATAGTAAGTTAGACAAGGTACAGTCTGAAATTTGAGTCATTAAAAAAATTGGTCTGTTCATCTTTTCTTAACATAAAGGAGAAAAGATAAACACGCTGATAGTTATAAAAAAAAAAAAAAACACAACCAGTTCATGATCTGATCTGATCATACATCTGAATGTAGGAAACATCAGTATGAGGTTGATCCACAGTGATAACTTCCAGTTCCCTTCCAGTTGTTGAACATCTTTATAATACCATGCATAGGCCAAAATGTCCTGTATGGAAGTGAAATACTGTGTTTTTTTAGAAAATATATATGAACTGAATGGAAACTGTGCATTATTTAAGTGGAAATGAAAGTTTTTTGCTTTAACTTCTATGAAGTAAATGTTGATTGCACAATATAATTGCTGGAGCATAATGACACGATCAGTGTTTAGATTGATTCCCTTTAAGCCTCGCTTCGCTCTGCAATTCTGTCTCTCACTGGGTACGATCACAGACTGTATAAAATAATGGATGTAGCAACTGTGATGTCATCCATTGTTGTGTGGACTCTTGTTTTGAAGCCTTGAGTTTGGCATTTTGGCCATCGCCATCTTGTTGTTGTGGAGCCAGAGGTGACCATGTTTGGATGAGAGGGTAGAGCTGTGGAAGAGCGAGGGGTGGATCTAACGGAGAACCCAAGGACACTATTGGCAGACAGTCTGTCACTCAAAACGGTGTAAATATGCGTAACTCTAAGCCTTCATAAAATGTATACAGGTGAGTTATGAAAAAATTCAACCTGCATACAGTTGACATGAATGTTGAAACTAGCTTTAGAGACCAAACATTTTTTGTACCAGACTGTAAACATGTTTATTACTATTATTATATAAGCATTTTAACATGGGGATTGAGTGGTTTCTGGAGCCAACCACAAGTGACTTTTAAAGGAACTGTAGTTTTTGACACTTCTGCATTGGCTCCATTAGTCAGCCCCGGAGATTGTCGCTTGGGTACAATCCTTTGGAAAAACTAAGGCTTGATTTATGGCACAAAGGAAGTGTGTCAACTATTTTGCAACCAAAACAAGAAAAGGATGGCGCTATTCTTCTCCTTGTTAGCTATCGGTAGTTATCCCCAGTTATTAAAGCATGTCAGTGTAAGTTCTTTGCAGTTACTATGCCCAGTAGCGTAAATGACGAACAGTGGAACAACTGTAGTAAATGTAAAAAACCTGGCAAAAGAAAAAGAGCCCAGTTGCAAGGTTCTGGAGAAAATGGAAAGCGATCTAGTAACCATTGCGACAGCAGTGCCAACAAAAATACCACTTGGAAATGCTTGAGGGAGGGGGAGAAGTTGTTAATTCCACCTCGACGCTGTATTATGTTGCATTATGTTATCTTAAGATACATGTTCTTGTATTATTTTTTTCTCTTGTTATGCAATGTCATGTTCAGTAAAAATCATCATAACTTATGATATTCAGCAAAACACGTTCGGCTGGAGTCTGTAAGCGATGATTAAACAGAACAGACGCAATTAGGAAATGGAAACGGACATGATAATATGCACATACAGTACAAAGATTGTGGTCATATGTGCACTTAAACTGCACACATCAATACACAGACAGACAGGCAGACAGACAGACAGACCTAAACACACTCTCACTTATACACACACACACTCATATTCCCACACAGAAGAGTCTTTAGAGATCTGGTGTCATATTTTTGTCTCGACTTCAGAGTGAGTCAACGCCGTGCTGAGTGCTGAACTCCTGGAAATCCTCTGGGATGGTGTCTGTAGAAGTGAGAAGTCAGGTATCATGAGACAAACTCCGAATCTAAAGCCAAGTAAGGACAAACTAATTCTCAGCTATAGTCTTGTTTACGCAACAACACAAAATCGAAGTAGTATTTCTGTCCCACTTTCCAGTCACATTATACAACACTTTAAGATGATGTGTTAAAACAAACCACAAAGAGACTTGCTCTATAGAATGCAATCACAGTAAGTCAAAATACAGAAAAAAAGAGTCAGATACGTGGATCTTAGATGAAGTGTCCCTTCCTTACCATTGCAGCGGTATTTCAAATTGGACCAGATGATATTTTCTTGAGAGAAGCAGAACACACCGAGTCGTCCTCCTCTCATGGTCGTGTCAATAGTCACACCAGAGTCTGCCACCAGCTCAGTTCCCTCATAAAACCTCGCCCTAAACACAACACAAGACTGTTTTTAAAAATATATTCCCTCCTAGACACTTAGGGAAATTTGCTTATTCACTTTCTTGCTCAGAGTTAGATGACAAGATTGATACAACTTTCATGTTTAGACTTTAAATATGTAGTTGAAGCCAGCAGTCAGTTAGCTTAGCTTAGCATAATGAGTGGAAACCATAGTTTGTAAAAAAAAAAAATTTTTAAAAAATGGACGTAGCTATTGAGATCATAGGGGGTAAAAAATATTGGTAAAGTTTGATGATGTCATCATGCTATTATCACATTAGTTTCAGTCTAACAATGTGTTATACCTTAAAAAAAGTGTATATAAAGAGTGAAAACCTATTTGGATTTATGCTTACTTTATGCTTTGCTTCTTGCAAACCTTATATGTCACAGACCCACCTAAATTAATTTAATTAGTTTAATTTAATTCATTCATAGTCCATAACCGCTTGTCCTCTTAAGAGTCACAAGTGGGGGGTGTTTCCAAAAATGTAGAACTATTCCTTGAATCATTGAAGCAATGTCGATATGTTCTTGGATGGAATCAGTCAACGAATATCTAGAAGAGGTTTTGTCGTACCTGATGTATCCGACCTGTGGGCGGTGCTGCAGGTACCAACGGTAGGACACCTTGTCCTTCCAGCCTACGTTTCTGGGGTCCTTCCACAGCAGGCGCACCTGGTCGTTTGTGTCTCCAGTGTGCCACAGTGAATTTCTCAAGTGCTCCCCGGGGCCCGATGTAGACTTCACAGCCTGATGAACAGCGACAAACAAAAGAGAGAAGGTGGTTGTGGGGGCGGTGGAAGTAAACCGACAATAGAAAGGCAGAAATTTAGAAAATATTTTGAGGGATAAAAAATGGATGAGTATGAATCTGCTGCCAGTGAGTCGGTGACATGACTTGTGCTCTCACCTTAAGCTGGATGCCGGGCTCGGCCACGGCTCTGAAGGGTGTCGCCTGCCAGTAGGTCTGTTCAGTCTGCTTCCACATCACCACGTAGAAGGAGGACGAGTCCTGGTAGCCGAAGATGAAGCCGGCGTAGTCGTCGTCAGTCACTGTGTTTACGTGAAATGTGCCCTCGAAGTCCACTCCACTGAAAGCAGTGTAACCTGCCAACAGACCGTGTAATCAGTATCATTATTCATCAGTTTTTATCTCTCAAGAACATTGTTTAAGTGACTGATCATTAACCAAGATGAAATCAGTCTTACCAACAGCAAGTCCGGGGTCACTATTCATGGTCTGAACAATTTCCATTCCCTGTGTGTGACAGAGACAGACTTATTAATGGAGAATTCGATCCCTTTTTTTGGAATTCAGCACATCTTATTAAGTTTTATAATTGCAACTTAAATTTTAGATATATTAAAATTTGTTTAGCATGCACTATACATATAGTTCTCTTTTCAATGGATTAAAGCTACAATATTTTTTTTGCCAACTTCTAACAATATCTTCACCTTTTAAATAATATTTAGAACTTGTTAGCAAAAATTGCATACTCATAAGTTATGGAGAAATATTATTATTCATTTGGCGTAATCTTTGTGGCCACCTGATGAATGCAATGTCCAGCGTTCACTCCGTTTTAACTATGTTTTCTTTTTGTCTTCACCATCTCCTGAGGGAAAAATCTGGCTCTTCAGCAGCTTAATGCTCCACTGTGTTCACCAGCTAGTTGCTAACTGTGTCTGTCTGATGTTTGGTTGTGAGCGCGTACATGTCTTTGCTGAAAATAGCCGAAAAAGAGGCTTTGAGACGAAAACACTAAAATTGAGAGACATGAGCTGAAACATTAGCTGAGACTAGCTTTATAGCTGTAATGTTAAAAGTAGCAGTAGATTCAGTTGATTATTCTCAGTAGGTTCATCACCACAAGTGACAAATAGGAAGCTCTGCTCTCAGTAATCTCACCTGGTTCAAAACAACCCAGTTGGGGTCAATCTGGGCATCACCCTCGGGGTCCAGCACCACCGTCTGGTAGGCCCTGAAGTCAGTCAAGGTAACCTCTGCATTCTCAGGACAATTGTCAATCCTGTCAATCACTTTGTCCTGGTCAAAGTCCGACTCACACACGTCTCCAACTCCATCATCTGAGGGATAACAGAGACAGGATTTAGATTTAAATTAAAAAAGATGGTGGATTATCGTTTCATGACCAAGGTGCAGGTGCAGAGATTTGTTGTGTGTTCAAAATCGTGTTGCATCTATTATGCAAAGTGATTTTTCTGCCTTGTCACGGTGAGGAGATTTTAGACTGGCTTTAACAAAAATGTCAAAAAGGCCTGTCTCAAAAAGACATTGATGTCCAAAAGCTGCAGAGCTGCGGGGTTTGAATACAAAACATCCTAAATATGCTGCCAACGTGCAAAAAAGACCTTTCTTGAGAGGCTATCCACATTTTAGCAAGAGAACAAGGCTGTGTTTTGCATTTGCTTAATTTAGATGGATTGTATATAAGCACTCTCCAGTCTGCATCCTGCTGTGTGAGTGTACTTTCAGATGTAGAAAAGGGGCATTTGCCATGATAAAGAGTGCAATGTAGTTTCTGTAGCACATTTGGTAGTGTTTGTTTTGTGCAGTGTTTCATATATAGTTCTGAATCTGACAGCAGATATGGATTATTAAATGGAAGCAAAAACATTTTCCTCCGTACTGGATCATGGTACACTATAAAGACTCTGATGGAAGGATTCACAAAGAATGGATTGCGGCCTCTGATAGCATCATGAATTGCAAATCACTTGCAAACTCTATATGCCCCATCTCAAGGTCTGATTCACGAAAGATTTTGCGGTGATGATATTACAGCCCATAAAATTTGATTTTTCTTTGCATCTGAAGTTTAAATGTTGCCTTTGCACCAAGAACACAGTCAGCAGAAAAATGGAAGAGAAAAACAAAGAACTGCGGGCTACAGGTTCTGACTGACAAGATGTTCGAGGCACTCCTCCTTTAGGCACGGAATTTAAATGTGACAGAGTGAAGTTGTTTAGGATTTACTATCCCAGTCTGTACGTGTGCTTGAGTTACCGCCAACCTTTTAAAGACGTTAATGATTTCATCTGCTGCATCTTGTGATTAGCAGTGATTTTGTGAACTGGAGTTTTTGCAATGATGCTCATTTGCATTGATACAATGATGTTCATTAGAAAATTGGCAATTTTGTGCCAAAAGTTTGCATATTACCTAATTTAGTTATGTGCAAATAGTACAGGAGCACTGAGATGCAATTTGTTTGAGAGCACAGTCAGGGGAGCATTAAACCCTTTGTGGGTGCTTTGAAAAATTGCACTGTTTCTTTATGTCTTCGATGTGCAGGTTTGGCGGCTGAACAAGCGGTGCAATCCTTTTTTGAATTTGCCTATGAATGTGCTACAGCTACAACATCAGAAAGGTCACAGGCTCTGTGGTTCTTAGCATAAAAGCTTCTTTTTGTGCTATCGTCGCTCAGTTAAGCAAATGCATGAATGTCTTGCGGGCATCGTTTTTTAAATTCCAAAACAGGTAAATAAACTTTTGCTGTTGTAATATATTCCAAACTGTTGGCTCCACTTTAAATCCCGCAACTCCCAGACTACTAATAAAAAACACCTCACTGCACTTGATTTGAATTGACACTCCACTCCCATTGACTTCAGAGCCCATTTTTAATGTCATAAAGAGTCACAAATGGGAGCAGGCTTTTACCCAGTTAAAATACCACTCACTGTGCTCAGGGTTGCTTCGGTTGATCTGTGTGGGTGTGAAACTTGGGCCCAAAATGCCATGTAAAGGTAGGAACAGTTCAGTGAGATCACCATGCTGGTTTTCAGCCGAGGATGTCAACAGTCTGAAGTATCTAACATTGCTGCTCTGACTGTGTGGTACATGAAGAAGTGCTGGTATTTAGACTAGCACTCACTGTTGTCGTCAGTCTGGTCAGGGTTTGGCACCAGCCGGCAGTTGTCTGGTCCTGGTGGTATAGTGTCAGGGATCCCATCATTGTCGTCGTCATCATCACACTCATCACCCAGCCCATCTTTGTCCGTGTCCAGCTGTGAGCTATTTATTACGAACGGGCAATTATCCTTGGTATCCTGGTGACCGTCGCCATCACTACAGTGAAGTGACACAATCATACGATGTAAATAAAAGCTGTGGTAGCAGTTGTAGAAATAATATATAGGACATCTGCAAGAATACAACAGAGAGACTGTGACAATATTATTACCTGTCCTGGTTTGTGTCGCAGGAGTCTCCAACCAGGTCGTTGTCAATATCAGACTGAAACAAGAGCAAAGAGTTCACAGTTTTCTAGCACATAAAGTACTCAGATTACTTACTTGACTTAAAATACCAATACAACAATGCGAAAAGACTCCATGACAAGTAAAGATTCTGCATTTAAAATTATATTTAAGTAAAAGCACAAAAGTAGTATTAGCTGAAAGTACTCAAAAATCAAAAGTAAAACTACTTGTTGTACAGTAAAATGCCCCCTGTGACCAGTGTCGGGGAGTAACTAGCTACATATAACTAGTTACAGTAATTAGATTACAAAATAAATGTAGCTATAATCAGTTACAGTTTCTGAGGAAAAAAAATGCAATTAAATTACAGTTACTAATCAAAATGTTGGCGATTACAAAGGGATTATGCAAAAAAAAAAAAAAATCTTTTCAGCAAAAAGTTTATATTTTAAAAAAAATGAATTCTGTTGCTTTAAAACTTTTTGCTGTGCAGGAATACCTTCTTTTGGCATCTTATTGGACATCAAACATCAGCAAAGCCACTGAGACAAAAGTCTTAAAGGTTTTTAGGTCTTCAGCTTTATAGCCCTGTTTAAAACATTTGTTAGAAAATTAATCAAATGTTACATTACTTTGATCAAGTAATTAAAATAGCTTTGTAACTTATCACAGAGGGTAACTAGTAATCTGTTACCTATTACATTTCAAAAGTAACCTTCCCAATACTGCCTGTGACTGTAAAATGTATTATGTATGACATTATAAGATTGATGGTACCAACACATCAATATGTTAGCAGTATTTTGCTGTTGTAGCTGGTTGAGGTGGAGCTAGTTTTAACTACTTTATATACAGTGTGGAGATTTTGTTCTGTGGTTCAGTGTAGAGTTTGATCCTCAGAAGGGCCACACACTAAATATGAGGGGCTGTGCATTGTTTTCCATAAGCTTGTCATATATGTTTATGTAAAATATTTAGTTTTCAGATAAATGTAGTGGAATAAAAGTTAACATAAAATGGAAATACTCAAGTAAGTACTTGTACTCCAAAATGCAGTTGAGTAAATGTACTCAACTACTTTACACAATCTATCCATCTGTGTATCTGACTGACCTGGTTTGGGTTGGGGATGTCGGGGCAGCTGTCGCAGGCGTCTCCCACTCCGTCTCCGTCCCGGTCTCGCTGGTCTCTGTTCTGGACACGCTGGCAGTTGTCCAGAATGTTCTTCAGACCTGCTCACCAGTGAACAAGAGGAGACGATTAGCGCTATTTAGTAGTCAGTCCGACTCCTTCTCAGCAGTGAATATAGATTATTGTCATGTATGAAACAGGTGTATTCAGAGATGGCAGAAATGGATGGTGAGAAATAGGCAGTGCAGTAACAGAACCTTGATTCATATTTGATCAGTGTTTCACAGTTTGACTGCAGCTCAGCAGCAGTGATTGACATGACTGACAGCTACTCTCTAAAATTGGCCTATTATTGTCTCACGGGCCAGACTTTCTAAAGCCTGAAAACAGAGCCAAGCTGAGGCAGAAATTTAGTGTTCTTTCAGACCACATAAATTACAATATGCTCAAAGGCTGGGACTTTCTGTTGCCTGATAATAAAAGTATTGTGCCCTCTCTAACCAATTTCCACGAGGGAGGGGGATTTGATTTTCCATAACCAATTACTAGAGAACCCTATGTCCTCCTTAATCCAGCGTCGTTTTAGGTCCATACTTACGCGTAGCCATGCCAACATAGCTGTGTTGCTGGGGTTTTTAGAGTGAAGTGGAGTGAAGTAAAACAAACTACACTGTCAGGTGATATTAAGAAGACATTTCTCTTCTGAAGCAATCTTGGAACCCACTAGCTTTCGGTCTGACGATGATAAAAGGCCAATATTTCAGGCTGATCCGGTGTAGCTAGGAGATATCAGAGCCAAGGACCTCTTGCTCTGTGTGCTGGTCATTTCGGCTAATTTCAATGAACAGATCTACATATGAATGCAGATAAATTAAAAAAACAAAAAACGATTATAAAGCCAAATCATTGTCATTGCTTATGGTTTCCAAGAATGCATTTTGGCCAATGAGTATTGCCTCTTCACATAGACTGTTTACCTGCCATTCAAACATATTTAAACAATACAACTCACTCAGACTGCAAATAGATTACATACAGAAACCAGAACACCTTGACGACAAAATCTTGCTCCGATGTGTTTAGAGTTTGCAAACATGCAGAATCTGTTTGAGATTGAGTCTATCTGAGATAAATTTTACAATAACCTTGATGGCAGCTTTTGTCCACTGTGACCCACAGCTTAACAACAGCGTGACTACAGCTTGACATCAGTAGTAGTGATTTGCTAATCTAGACCCCCGTGGCGCTCAATGGTTGTTTTTTATTATAAAAGAGAAACTGCTGTTTCATTTCACATTGCCAGACAAATCACTCAGCTTGGTGGAGTGGGCTCATTTAAAGGTCTGGACCCAGGCAAGGACTTTTGCCCAGTGATGCTGAAATTAAACTGCCTACCCCAGTTTTAATAGAGACAATAATCAGCAGATTGTTTATAGTGAAAGTAATTATCAGCTGCAGCTCTATAACAAAACAAACCATGCCATTGCCCAATTGAAATATTTCCAAATATGGGTGTTGCCAATATGGAATGATGATTACATGGACACACAGTCATGGGGTATTTACCTAATCAATTTCATTTATTTGAAATTTCAATTTTGAAAGTGACACTTTCTGTCAGTTTCTTGATAAACAATGAGTGAAGTCAATCAGTGAATTTATATTTATATTTGATTAATAAATACATAATGACAGTGAGACATTACATCCATACTACTGTTTTTTTAAGGTATGTTATTTGTCATTTCACCACTGGGTTGCACTGTTGTATTTGCTATGAAAGGGAACACTAGTTTGTGCTCTGATGCTGTTTTTTATTCAGCGCAGGGAGGCAGCAGCAGCACCACAAATGCATAAAGGTCAAGCAGCAGCGATAGAGGAAAAACTATCTTCTCTCCCGTGGCGGTTTTTGAGGTGTAATCATGCTGGTGAATGATCAAAGCTTGTGTTCGCTCAGGGGTCAGACTGCTGTTGGCCTTGACTTTTTTATTTTTTCATTTTGCAGTGCTGTTTCTCGTGCCTCAGATGGCTTCTAAAAGCATCCATATTACTTAAGTGTGATATATTTCTATAACATGATTTACAGAGGTGTGCAATGTAAAATCCGTCTGTAATTTAATGAGAGCAGGGGGGAAATGTGAAGGAGAGTAATAAGTCATAACAGTGAGTGCCTTCAGTGATGCTGGTTATATAAGGATGAGCGTCAGTGTTAGTGATGTAATTTATCTCCATACCGTCTCCATCCATGTCGTCATCGCAGGCGTCCCCTTTGCCGTCACTGTCGGTGTCCCTTTGGTCAGGGTTCTCCACCATGCGACAGTTATCACAGGCGTCGCCGTGGCTGTCCTTATCGCTGTTCCTCTGGTCCACGTTGGGCTTCAACCAGCAGTTGTCCTGAGAGACGGAGAACACAAAGGTCTTATTCACAGCATGTGTATTTCTGGAATTTGTTTTAAATGGACAGAAAGTATTAGAGAAATTAGATAAAACATATTAATTAAAAATAACAGAGCCAGGTTTGCTGTTGTTCTCAGTTTCTAAGCTGTCATTCTCTGGTTCACACTGCGCTCATACGGCAGTTACTGCTGATAATGCCTTCCCAACCACATTGGCTCTGCAATTTGGCAGGATTTTGGCTGGCTTTTCAAAATAAAAGCACCCAGAGAATACCAGGAGTTTAGCAGGGACCCTGGAAAAGGCTGGATTTTCAAATTAAAAGCCCCCAGATGGCACCCAACACACTGTGACAGGACAGCCTTGTCATAGAAGTGTAAGGCCCTCTCCCCAATTACCCTCCAGGTTAACATCATTAGCTCTGTCATCGCTCTTTTTCTGTAGTTAGCACTGTTCATCTTGTTAGCACTTTTAGATGCTAGCCACAAGCCTAGCCGCCTCCATGTGAAAAGTCATTTGCAGACAAATCATAGATATGCTCTGAATATCACATACAGCTCCTTTCAGGAAACTGTGATGTGCATTTTTCACGATTTCATGACCTTTTCATAGACTAAACAATCAATCACTGTCTCTAGAAAACAATCAACAGATTAATAAATAATGAAAAAATCATCAGTTGTAGCTGTTGTGTGCTTCATACATTTGTTAAAACATTTCCACCAACCTGCTCATTTGGTATACCGTCACCGTCTGCATCATCGTCGCAGGCGTCTCCTTGACCATCCCTGTCAGCATCCTCTTGACCAGAGTTTGGAACGTAGATGCAATTATCCTGTGAAGAGACGTAAAAGAATTATTTAAAAAAAGGCCTGCCTGTCACAGCAAAGTTGCATCTGCTGACAGTTTGCACTTGGGTTACCTTTTTACAGTTCGCATCTTTGCATTTGAGTTTGTCATCTGGGTATCCGTCAATGTCGGTATCCTTCCCACACAAGTATCCGTTACCGGCCCAGCCAATTCCACACTGACAAAACACAGACAACCTTTCAGGAACTCAGACAGCATGTGTATGGAGTTGCACTTATCTGCAGTGAGTGTGTGATATCCCACCTGGCAAGTGATTGACCCGTCCCTCTCTACGCTGCACTGAGCGTTGATGTCGCAGGGGTTGGTCAGGCTGTTGCTGCAGCTGATCTCTGGCTTGCAGCCCTTCACCTGATCTCCGGTGAAACCTGTCTTACAGCTGCCGCAGTGGTATGAGCCCTGTGCAGGAATGAGGACATCTGGTTTTATTGAACGTACACACAAATAATTGTCCTACATGAGCTATGTGTAGTATTATAGTGGATAATATTGGACATTGGTCTTACCACGGAGTTGTGACAGATTGAGTTTGCAGTACAGCCTCCGTTGTCGGGTCCTTTGCATTCGTCAATATCGTCACAGACCTTAATTGATAAAAGTGAGATGTGAAATCCTCCAAAGTTTTGTTTTTATGAGCAACTCAGAGAAATAAGTATTTAAATTTCAACAGCTTCCGAGTACTTCGTATTGAAATTTAAAACACCACTGAATTCATAGCCTTGAAATATTTTACTTTGAAAATTCTAAATTCACCCCTTTGAAATTAAAATATGGAAAGTTTTTGATTTGCACTTTCAAGAGCTGGACTTTTTAAATGTTCACAACTTCAGATCCAAAACTTAAAGTTTTAAAAACAAAGAAAACAAATAGATTCAGGTTGCTCAAATTTGATTGGTCAAATACAGACTGAAAAATGCTTGTTGCAAAAATCAAACAGAAGATTAGATACAGTATACTTAGATTTTACATAAACAACACAATTTGGACGACTTACCAGAGCCCATCGTTCTCCCTGGTAGTTATCATTAGGTTTCAATTTTCAAGCTGCTTTCTTGGATCACATGACAGACAGACTGTGCTCCAATTTTTTGTATCTGAATTTAACCAATCAAACTTGAGCAACTTTTATCTTTTTTTTTTTAAAATTCTGAAACTGTAGATCTACTCAAGTACTGTACTTTTATACAAATTGAAGTGCTTGTACTTTACTCTACTTCGGAATACTGTATATACTTATATATACTCCACTACATTTCAGAGGGAAATTGTTCATTATCGGATGACATTATAGGAAGCTGTTCTAGGTTCTTCTTTTCCCATATCTAACAATGGATCTTCAAAATATCTGTCCCCATTATTTTTATTATGATTATGACTTTTTTGCCTCAGCTTCATATTTATACTGGTATAGGTGACCAGTAAATAGTTTATTGATATCACATGTATACTTAAAAATTACAGCCTAATTTCAGGGCTAAAATCTAAAGCATTCCCCTGTAAACAAAGGTTACAGGGTTACCCCTTTTAACTCTTCTAATAATGATATTTTATGTCTTCTTTGATCGTTGCTAATAGTTGCAAGCATCCCTTCATAATCGAGTCTCATTTTGTTTGTGTGTCCTCTGCATTTTATCCACTCTTTTACCTGTTTGTTGGTCTGAGCAAACACAATGCCCACACCCTCAACTGCCAGGCCCGTGTAGCCCAGCGGACAGGCGTCACAGCGAAAGCCCGGGGCGGTGTTCACACACTTCACTCCAGGGAAGCAGGGGTTAAACTGGCACTGCAGGAAGAAAGGAGGACAGGAGCGCTGTTGAAGCTGCAAAATGTATGTGGTTCTCACAGGGCTTCTCCCGAAAGCTTTTAGGTTTGATGACACTTTTGCTCATGCAAAAAAGAGAATGCTGAAGGGGCCAGTCCTTATAAAAAGGGGTCAGTGCAAACACGAGAAGACAAGACAGTTAAACACTCATGCACACACACACACACACATCCTTGTACTTCTATCCTCACAAGGACCTCATTAACAGTAATGCTTTGACTTTAACTGAATTCCCAAACTTTTACCTTTACTTGTGGCTTTCATTCCCGAACCCCATTATACCACATTAGCTTCTGTGAAGCTGCATGTTATTCCCTATCCCTCTCTCCTCATTTCCTCTCACCTCTCTGCTGCGTACCTTTGAATACAGGGCAAAATGCCTGAAAATAATTTAAAACAGAGCATCCAAAATAAATAATACTTACCTCGGGCTCAGTTTACTAGTTTGTCTAGACAGTGGCAGAGTTTCTGTGTGGAAATGCACACATTTTGAAAACAGACCAACAGCCTCAGGCCCATACTTACCTCATGGGAATTTAACAAAATTTGTACAGTACCCACCCCTTCAATATCTTCACCTAGCCATAAATATAATTTTAAACCCAGAATAGAGCCCTAAAATACAAGAATTTAAGTTGGGCAAGTTTGCAACAAGTCGCAAAGAAATAATTAACTCCAAAATGTCCATTCATATATCAATGTATGTATCAATGAACTCCTGAAGAAAATTTCACATGCATACATACATTCTTGCATGCCTCTACCGCGAACAAATAATCAAAAAATGGAAAAACATTCTTGATGAACTGAAGTTATAGGGGGTTGTGTTTGTACTGGATAAATGAGACTTGGATTATACTGCACAAGTTGTTAAAGAGTTTTTTAAACATATGTTTTGATATAGTTTTGCTGTTGTTAAGCAGGGACCCCATGACTCAATTCAAAACTTTCCGCCATGGTTTGGATTCTTCGATCACTATAGAGGGCATTCGACAAAAATGTTTTTTTTTCACAAATTCAGCATAACACAGGGTGAGTAATTGATATACAAATGATCATTTGAAGAGTGAAGTGTTTCTTTAAGAATGTCCTTAAACTAACACTGATTCTCACAAGAATCAGTAGGAGAGAAACACACCCACACAAACTTAATCTTACCTCGTCCACATCATCACAGCTGAAACCATCTCCGGTGTACCCATCAGGACACGGTCCACACTCGACACCATAAGCTGTCTCTATACACATATCGTCACGGAAACAGGTACCCGGGGCACACCTTTGTTTTGGCACCTCATTACCACCCAGACCTTTAAACAACAGGCGAAAACACATTTAATTCATTGTGCTTTTTAAATTTTGTTTGGTAAACAATCCAAAAATATGAATTAAGCATCATACAGGGTTCCCACAGTCATGGAAAACCTGGAATAGTCATGGAATTTCGCAATCCTATTTTCCAGGCCTGGAAATGTCATGGAATTGGTAAAAATCATTGAAAGTTTTGGGTAAATCATGGAATTTTGTTGTGTGTAATGAAATTTGTAACAGTGCTCTTCCATGGGAAACTTTGCACGTGATGTAACGAACATAACCACCTATTAGAGACTGGAAACGGTTGCTGTTTAGTTTTTAGACATTTGCATTAAAGTATACCATACAGTTCTGTTAATGTTAAACGTTGTGAATGGTCATTAAATTTTATTATGGATCCTCAGTCAGGCAAAAGTTATGAAATTTTGTCCTTGAAATGTGTGGGAACCCTGATCGTATTTACTGGCGAGTGACATGACTGTTATTGAACACGATCTTACCGCAGGCCTGACACTCTGAGATGGTGTTTCTGAGAAATGAGGTCTCTTTGACCTGGAAAGGGTCAAACATAAACAATTTTATATGCAGTCAGGCAAGCTGTCGGGAAGGTCAGGGGTGAGGAAGCAGGATTAAGTGGCCTCAGAGGAGCTGTTAGTGGTAGTCACCTGCTGGATGAGGACGTCTTTCAGCTCATTTATCACCTTTGTTAACTCCAGCATTTGATTGGACAGCTGCTTCGTGTTGACCCCTAAGAGAAAGGGACTGTTATTTTGTTAAACTGAAGCAGAGGTGGGGTATTCTCATTGCTTTCTCTCAAGTCACTCTGACAAACACTGACTGTTGTTTTCTTAACACTGGGATTGTTTTCCTGTGAAACATTTGGCCATCTCTGTGGACATTTGCTTTCCACAAGAATCTTACCCAGAGTTTGGACGGAGTCTCTTTGTTGGAAGTGACAGTCTTGTAATGAAGCAACATTCTCAAATGTGTCTCCAACCACCAGCTTGAGCTCGTCTAAACTCTCCTGTTGGAATAAAACAGGTCAAAGTCGACTGCTAGACCATCTGGAAACCTCCAGACGCTTTATTGGAACAGAAACATATTCATTATTGTATGGAAATACTGTCACCTGCTCTCTGGCTTGCATGGTCTTGAGATCCACCATACCATAGCCTGCTTGCAAACCCTGGAAGGCAGCAGGGAGATCCCTGACCGTCTCCACCAGCCTGCAGTCCAGATGCAGCTCCACCCCGCCTGGCCCTTGCTGCTGCAACCCCTTCAGGTGGAACAACAGTCGGTGCTGTTGGCCGTCTGCCAGCACCAGGTTGTTGAAGGTGACTGAGCTCATCCTCTTGTCAGTCCGCAGGTAGCGTAACACAGCTTTGAGAGGACAGCGCAGGGGAAGAGGGAGCAAAGAAGAGATAATAGCAGAGCATAGAGGAGGGGGGGATTACTGGAAGCATTTACTGTAAAGGGTTGATTCATCCAAATTACAACAACACTGCGAGTCTGCAGCCTTGCTTACGGCTCTGAAAGGCCGCACTTAAACACAGCGGTGCTTTGAGCTAAATGGTAACATCAGCATGCTAACAAGGCAGGGTGTTCTCATGCACTCATGTATACGTAAGAAAAGTAATGCACTACAATTCTTATAGAACCCACGTAATCATGAGCATCATGATTATGTGGGTTCATGATTACTTTTTTAAATATCGCCCCAATTTTCTTCAACAGAGAACCAGTGGGATTTTTCCATTGTATTTTGGATTATTGCAGAAATTAAGGTCTGTGGTTAACAAAAGTTAATGATACTGTCATGTTTTGTTCAGCAAGATAATTTTGACTAGTTAACACCACTTTTATGATTTCTGAAGCATAAATCTAATAGCCAGAAGTAAAAAGCTAATGGTAGGCCATCAACAAACTATACCACAGTCACATGACTTCAACATCTCTACAACAACAAACTGTAAAACCGTATCCAGAGGTGTATTTTCTGACATATATTATGTCTTAGAACAAAACGTGAAAGTTTGCTAAACTACAGACCCTATTTCAGGCATCTAACCAAAAACCCATTCAAAAAACCCATTGACTACAGCTAACTTATTTCAGCACATCACACTTCTTAGGCAGGCTGTGATTGAGTGTCCAGTGCACTGACTGGAATAAACAAGACATTAGTATAAAGACTGAAAAGACGTAGGTTGGGCTGGTGGATGGGTCAAACAACACGGTGAATATGCTAATTTTAAGTAGATGTAATGGTTACCACGTTCACCATAGTAGTGTGGCATAAAAGCATGCTAAAATCTACTAACAAGTCCCTGTGAAACTAAAACAATGAGCTGAAAGATGCTAAAATGCTCCACTGATGTGAGACGGACAGCAGAGTCTTATGATAATTCACTCAAAACACAGTTATTCAACACGAGTATAAAATGTTGATTAGTGCAGCTTTAAACTGCACCAGGGTCTCTTTCGTGGTCTCCTACCTCTGTTGAGCTTCCCCATCACCGTGAACTCAAAGTACTTGCTGTTGTCCCTGGGGTTGTACAGGGAAAACACGCTGGTTCCGGTCTTGGGCTGCAACTTGAAGGAGGTTAGGATGAAAGCCTCGTTCACCCCTTGCTCGGCCAGACCCCCCTGCAGCAGGTCTGGCAAGCAATCAGGCGAGGTGAGCAGATCATAGACTGTTGACAGGGATGGGAAAAGAGAGAAGCGGTAATGCACATGAGTAATGGATGATGAGATGTATGAATATTTACAACCTGCAGCCGCTCCGATCCCTGAGTAAACACATCCTGAGTCGACGAGGAGAAGATGATGATGTTGACCCAGTGTTTGTTGCTCTTGCGAGACGCTGTGTCAATCAGTCAGCGCAAACTTGGCAGGCAGAGTTGGCTCAGAGAAATCAGAAAGACGTGGATTTCGAAGCATATCAGAGCTGTGACACTTAGGTATGTGGTGTTCTTATTACTTTTTTGTTAGATCCACGCCAAAGCTGCTCGGCTGATGAAACTTATGTGAGCTCTCATTTTCAGCCACAAGTCATTTATCGTTCTCACAGGCAGAAAGGTATGGCAGGCTAAAAACACATCTACTGACAAGCTGCTTAGTGGGTGTGAAAAGCCAGAGGGACGCTGTACACCTTATGGTTAGAGTCCTCCTTTAATAAAGTGACTTGGGATCTGGGCAGGCCACTAGAGGATGTGCAGTGAATCTGCAGTCCGCCATCTGCACGCATCATGAATGCACAAGCACCCTGAAAGCAGTCTGCAAGGCCCACAGTCATGAGGGAGCAAAATTGCTCCCAAATGCTCCCAGAGATTGGTCGCTGTCAGCCAAGATTGCGAAGCATGATCCCCAGATGAGGTCTCTCCTTTTTTTTCTTTTAACTCTCTCCTCGTGTTTTGTCCCTCACATGCTGCATTTCAGTGAAACACGGGGCTTAAAAAAATGTTAGTTAAATGAGACTAAGCCACTGGACATGGCTGCTCACATAGTGTTGTCAAAATCCCTTTGCCTGAAAAGTAGATGACTAGTTTTGTATTCGTGATTGCAAAAAGATGACCTGTTGAGCAATACGCCGTCTCTTTTTTACTAATCAGTTCGTTAAATTGACAAAAGTCCAAAAATGAACAAAACAGCAAGAGAGCAACTGAACCTCAGTGTGTGTTTTTAGAGTTTCTGTAGCACTACAAAGACACACTTGTACATAAAACACACAGTCTTACTGTCCATAAATCTTCTGGACAGAGGGCTCTGTGGGGGTCAGGGTCATCTTACACCAGAGATCCTGAGAAAGTGCCTCGTTTCACCCCCTGATTAACCTCCGATTTCAAGCTTCATAAAACTAGTTCAGCTGAAAGCCATAAAATAATCCAGAGTCATGTCCTCTCCTTAACACCGGCATATAAATCTATCACGGTTACAGAGCACTATAAAGGGTACAAATGGTCAGCATTCTTCATTTTACTGCTTTACAAATACTTCCCATTTGAGGGTGTACAAGCTATGATTTATCATAGTTTCCTGTTTAAAAGTACCTGGTCGGGCATTAGTAATGACGAGAGAATTACACCATCACCATCAGCACATAATTAACATAAACAGTGAGGTCACATTTTCACAGTAATCGACCTAATAGAGGCAGAAATCTATTTCATGATGTAAAATGGTGTATTTGGCTCTCAGCTGCAGTTAAAGGGGACCTATTGTGCAAATTTTCAGGTTCATACTGTATTTGTTTCTAATGTTTACTTGTTTTTTATGTTCAAAAACGACTATTTTCCTCATGCTGTCTGTGCTGGAACGCCTGTATTCACCAACTGTTTGAGACACTCCATTTTAGCGTTTCTTTAAGAATCCCTCCCTTAAATGCCCAGTCTGATCTGATTGGTCAGTGGTTTTCTGTTTTCCATATCTTGTCATCTCTGCACTGCCATTGTAGCCAGTGAATGACTGTAACGGAAAATGCTGGCACTTTTTAAAGCAAAAAAAATACAAATAAAAGCTTCCAAACACAATTGGATATGTCCCAGCAGGAATATGATCCACAATCAGGGAGAAATAAACACAAAATTGGCAACAAAGATGACATGTTTACCTGAGGTTAACATGTAGCTTCATGCAGCAGTGTAGGCTATGTAATGTGAATGTAATGTACATGTTAAATGTATAAAGACATCTAGCTCACTATAATGTCATATTGTGGCCAGAATAGAAAAAATGATCTTCAAAATGGTGGGACATCTGAGGTTTTTGTTCACAGGGATCTTGCTACTTCTACATAGGCCAATGTTTAACCTCATTATTTGAAACTCTGGCCCTGTTTAATATGAACATGCTTAATTTGAATACTATATGTAAGACACAAAATACAGAAAATCATAATAGGTCCCCGTTATATTTGCCTGAGACAAAAACATAAACCTTCTATGACTAAATAACTTTTCTTTTTTTTCTTTTTAAATTTGGGGGTAGCAGAAACAAGTTGTGAACACATTATCTTATTGCTTTTAAGTTGATACGTCGAACTTGTTAGCAAACAGTTGGTTAATTACACACCCAGCAGTTACAGAGAAACATTAACATTCAATTAGAGCCAATGGAAGAATGCAAGTCCAATATCTCTTTTAGCTCAGTTTTTGGTCTTTAGCAACTCCTTAGGGAAATATCAGGCTTTTTAGATGCCAAATGTTCCATTGTGTTCCCAGCTAGTCACTAACTGTGTCTGTCTGCTGTTTAGTGCTGAGCAGGTGTACTGTGGCTTTTTAGAGGGTTTATTTTTCTTTTTACTGAAACAGCTGCCTGCTGTTGCCTAAAACGACACTATGAGAGAACCAGAAGAGTAAAGTAACAGACGGGCAGCTAAAAAATGAGCTGAAATTCACTATAAAGCACTGTAAAGCTGAGGGGAATTGTAGATTCAGGTGATAATTCTCTGTAGGTTCATCACTGAGAGCGACCCCTCTCACATTGTCATTTGATACATTGTAATTATAGATATATTGATTATAGCTGCTTTAAAAGTGTGCCTTGTCCCTGGGCAAGGAGTCTGTGCCCAGAGTAGAAAGTGCATTTTGAATTCTGGTAAAATCATCTCCCAGTGAAGTCATCCTCGAGACATTCATATCGATTAGTAACCCCTTTCAGATATAGAATGGCTGTTTTGTGCTACTCAAATCTTACCTACCGCAGCTTTAAAATATGTCTGCTAGATTTTGAACAATTACAGACAATGATTCAACTGCAAAGGAAATGATGGATGATAAACTCCATTAAACTGGACTTGTTTTATACATAACATCAGGCAGCCATTGCCAAAAGATTGTTGGGATTAATGGGTGCATGAAAGGTACACCATCTATCACCAGAGTGATTTGTAAGAAGCTGATAAACTATCAACACCAATGTTTTCACATGCCGTCTGCAGCTTGTGTTTTTGTGCGTGACCTTGAACAAATTTGTGTGTGACTGTGAGAGAGGGAGAGAGTTTGTGTGACTTGAAGTTCAATATTGCGCCCAGATCATCTCTGATTATTCCCATGTGTGCGACTTTAGCTGGGACTATGTTTGAATTAATACGAGCCAGAAAGCTGAACCTCCTGAAGCCGAAGTAATCAAGCAAGATCTGGCTGGATAGATATGGAAAGCAGGGTGACTCTACTTCAGCAGAGAGATGTCTACTTTTATTCTTTATCTTTTTCTCACTCCTGTCACAAACCACCCAAAAATGCATTTGATGGCCTCATCTCTTCTCGAACTGACGGGGAGATTTAGCATTTTATTCGTACCTCAGTGAGTATCACACACCATGTCTAATCCTTTGTGTTCTTTGGGCCTGCATATGATATTCTCTTTCACAGTGTCTGCTTTATCCATTATGCATTGAACTCATACATAGTGTGTTAAAATACCCAGTGGTGGAGCCATTAAATCTTTCTTGACAGATAATGAAAATGGAGGATTACATCACACCAAGGATGTCAGAAAAATGCGGCATTCAAATGAAATCAAAGACGTCTTTCTTTGTGTGTGTGTTAACATTTAAAAAGAGAGCCTAAAAAGGTTTTTTATTCTTCAATTGTTGTCATCCCCCAACAGCAACCACAGCTGTTGCAATTGGTTATCGCCAATCAATAACACATTTTGTTCAAATTGTGATGACATTTAAATAATTGACATTAAAAGCTAAATAAAACACTTAAAATAACACTCACCTAAAGCCTGGGCTTCCACGTGTAAGCTCAGTTTTAACAGCAGCTGCAAGGCCAGAATCAGGGCCGTCCAAACACCCATTTTGTCCTTCCAGCTGGTCCCAGATCAGTAGTTTCTTTGGAGGGACTTTCTGTGACACAGTGGCAGTTTCCCGTATGTCTGCGCCTGCTGTGAGTGGTGTGTTTGTGTCCTTGCTTCCTTTTTGAATCAGAAATGAGAAGTCATGGTATTAGAAGCTGCTGACTGTTTTTGTGTGTGTGTCTCAATTGGTGTGTGAATGTGAGGATCGCAGGAGTCTTGCTGAGGGAGGAGCATCAGGACCCAGAACCTGCTCTTAAAACCTTCCTCAGACGGCCCCATGTGGAGAAGGAGTGACCTGGAGAAACTGTTTGCATTGGCTCCAACTCACTGCTACCAAATTCCCACAGGCTCTTACACAAATGTACATGAGCAGCTAATAATCCAGTCTAGGAACCTAATGTTTGGTTATTGAAACTTCATGTTTCAACTCAAATTGAGCCTGGAATATTTTTAGAGTCTTGAGTTCACGCTTGGGGTGAATTTCTTAAAAAAAAAAGTGTTTCCCTCCTCCAGCAATCAGGCTTTGAGTATTTATTTCACACTCTGTCTGAAAACACAGACAGATTCTTTCACTTTCCCTCCAGGGATCAGATGTGACACCTTCCCCATGTGCCCTCGTTTCCCCCCTCCATCCTGGGGCAAAGTCAGGAAATGAGCGCTCTGTGGAGCCCACGCCTTAACAAGCCGTATTAAGCGGCCAGCAGAGCTTCAGACAGGCTGCTGGCTCACACGGCCTCCAGGTCGTCAGCAAGTCTGGCACCACGCAAGTTGCCACATTTGGCAGAGATGAGGAGGCTCGGGTCTTAATGATGTTTGTTTTTCCGTTCCTCTTTGCACGTTGCATCATTTTCTTAAGCCTTGTTCCATGACTGAGCAACTGAGCATTAAATAATACCGAATTTGTATGAATGATGTTTCACTAATTCAACAAAAGCCAAGTCTCAGTGGCTTTGGGATGATGTTCCTACTTAAAAAGATAAACACAAGTATCTATAGCAACAAGCAGCAGCAAATGTGTTGCACAATAGTTTCCATACGTCTACCACAGGTGTTCTTGTGGTTAGTCTTTACACGGCTGCCGTGGTATTTTGTTTTGTGCCGATATGGACTCATTCCAGTCAGGAACAGGACACCCAGAGTTTTATCTGCCATCTGATTGGTTTCCAGAATGAGCCTTTGCAGGCGTTTGGTCTCTGGATCGTAGAAAGGCCCACAGACCTCCATGCATGGTCTGCAGCTGTGGTCAGGAGCTCTATAGACCACATCAGTCCACTGGAGGACCTGGGCTGAGTCACATCATGGTGCGGTTGATGAGGTCAGACAGTGAGCACCGCAGCTGGCTCGAAGATAAAACCAAACCCCAAATGTCTCTGACAACATCTCCGGACTATTTTTATTCGTGATACCGATATGACCGAATCCTGAGACTCTGACATTCACACTCGTAACTCAGCTTCTCTTTATATGGTTCGTTGGCAACAGATACTTAAGATTATAGCATGACTGTACCCACAATGACGACATGATATACCGGGTTACCACGACCTGAAGCAGTGGTTTCATGCAGCATAAAAGGACAGTAAGGGCTGTTAGTGCTCTCAGCGGAGGTCTGACAATTTGCATTTTTCAAAACCTTTGAGCCGAAAGTAAACAAACTGATCGAAACAGGAATGATTAAAGGTGCATAATAGGAAGCATGTGGCACGTATATAGCTACACAAAGGAAAATGTTTTGTTGTAGTCCATGGAAAAAAACAGTAAAAACATGCATGACCTACAAATATTTTTTTAATTGTACGTCTTCGCATCAAAACTGTCCACGGGGGAAATTCATCCTTCACTGTTTTGCTCTTTGTTTGTCCTCTTTCTTACTCATCTTTAAACATTTGCCTTTACTCATTATCAAAACATTTGGGTTTTGTTATTATTCTTCTGTTACATTATGGTAGGATCATTTATCAAGCTTCTTGGATTTATTTGCCAAAAGTACAACTGTATCTCTTCTCCTACTTCCTGCCACCCTACTTAAGACACCCCTGCTTGGACCATATCTATTTTCAAATTTGGCCTTCATTTTCAGTGTGCGCCAGGCCAATGAGACACCCCATCAGACCTGAACATTTGCTAGGCTTGCGTAGGATGGCGAAGTATGTTGTATTTTTTCCCCTTAGGAGGTAGAAGTCATGATTCGCCCTACTCTGCCTCTGATTGGTCAGTACTCTGAGCCTTCGTTTGCTAGATTGTGTTATAAGTGGCGTGGCTTCTTTAGAGGCAGGGCAGTGTGTGTATGTGTGAGCATATGGTGCGAGTGGTCAGGCCAAAGCCTGTGAGTGGGTGATACTAGTGTCAGTGGATGCATTAGAGCGTTCACCTAGCCGTAAAAGTGGTACGCTTAGCAGTAAATGTGCAGTATAAGTCACAGTTTTCAGTTAATTAATGCTGCTGCTTCTCAAGACCGAGTGGCGCTCCTGCGTGTTGCTTTCCAGCTGCTGGTTAAAGTGAAGGGAGTTAACCCAGAAGTTACTTCAGCCCAGGAGGTAAACTAATCTCCAATTGTGCTCGCTGACTACGGCCGGAGAGCTGAAGCAAGAATGGTTAAAAATTGGTAAGGTTCAGGGTAAGAGCATTAGGCCAGCCAATCAGACACAGAGGAGGGTTTGCCTTTGCCATCCTGAGATTACCTCCCAATTAGTGCCCTGTTAACTGTGGATAAAATAGTGTAATCGTGAGGCTTCTCTAGACTATCCAAATTGCATGGATTAAACTCTGATAGTGAATTGAGTCATTTTGCAATGGTCGTGTGATGCTCAAAACGATTTATCCACAGTTTTAGGGCGGCAATCATAAACTGAAGCTGCAGTGAAGTAGAGGCTGCAAAGCAAGTCACGCAGGAAGTCACAGACACAATGGCAGAAAATCCTGTCAGTTTTCAAAATTGAACACTGCAGATCATTTTGCTTTACTAAGCTAACTACAGTGAGCATGTATATAGGTAGTAGTACATTCTGAAAGATAATTGTACCTGACAAAATTACCTACTCCACATTTATACAGGTATTTGTCAAATCTAATAAATATTTGCACTCGACAGAAGGATTTTTTGGGCCCCATGGCATCACTTACCAAGTTGCTGTATTTGACGTCCTGGGAATGAGAACAGGGTGTTTGTTCCATTTTATTCTCTTGGTACACATAAATATACAAATTACCCAAAAGGACCGCATAAATTTAGAATTTTTCCCTTTAATGACATTTTCAGGCATAATTGTGAAAGATTTACGGATGTTGAATGTGCGTGCGAAGACAGCATTCATGTATTATTTTCACCACATAAAGGTTTCTCATCACAAGAACTTCTTTCATAAAACGACTTACATCAGTACCCTCGTGTTTGCGGAATGGATACAGACGTTTACAAGACAGCAAACCACAGCTGGAGGTGACCATAAGTCTCCTTGCTTCGGCGCTGAGTGCTTAACTGCTCATTACACTGTGGGACGCAATGCCTTACAAGCTCTGCACTGTCTTACCTGATGAAGTTACGTAACAGCAGCGAGTCAGCAAGTCAGAGAGGTCTGATCCGACACTTCATTAAATCTGCAGCATCTATCAAAACCTCCACCCTGTCTGGTAGAGGGGACTCATTCCAAACCCAAAATTACAGCATTAAATTGCCTGAATTTTTGGTATTAGACAGACTGTGGCTCTGAACTCAAGTCAGAGGCTTAATAGATGGACCCACATCCTGCAGCATATTTAGACTGCAAACTCTTGAGCCAAATTGGTATGTCATGGTGGATAAAGCTGTCGAGTTTCCTGGAATCGTCTAACACGGCATAGAGGGCATGAATACAAATTATACGTCAAATGTTATAGATCCAAAATTAATCAGAAAATTTATTCCGAGCCAATACGGAACGGTAAATCTTTGAAAATAAGGCACTGCTCATTACAATTGTAGATTTATGTCATCTTTGGCCTTGAGGTAATCAGACCAAATGGATGCAAACATTAGTTTGAGCTAAATGTGAGTTTGATTTGTGTGTACAAAAAACTCTGCATTTTTCCTAATCCTCAGAAAACCAACTTTGGAAAAATACAGGAAACGAATGAAACCATTTGGTATATTTTTTTCAATTCCATTTACCTGACCGAATCACCCGCCTTCATATCTCTCTGTAAAATCACTCAAAATGATCTCAGTCGTAGACACTGTAACATAAACCTCGACGCCCCTCTTGGAAAAACATGACCATTACACTAGAAGATTGATGATAGGTGCATAAAGGTATTCTCAGAATAGCCTCAGTGTGATGGGGTGGGGGGGCGTATCGTTTTTTTAAAACAACAATGTGGTTTCAGTGTCTCACCACATTTCTCAGTGTTATGTGAGGGTACGTAATGAAGGCCCCCGCAAATCTGCCGGTTGAAGTTGCGGTTGATTGTTTTGCCATGTGTAAACTGTGAGTTCACTCTCAGAATATCCAGCTGCTCCTTCAGTTACTCACACCAGCTGGATACGTTCACACTCAGTCCATCTCATACCGTCTCCATCTCATGCATGTCTCACCTACACCTACACACCTTATACCGTAGCCGGAGACTGCTGTAAATCATCGCTGTAGATACTTTTCACACCAACACCCTCAGTGCTACTTTTCCTATTCTTTTGACCTTTTTTTCCTTTTACTTTTTTAGCCACGCTAGCAACATGGCTCTAGGGATGGCAATGTCAGATCAGTGCTTGGGTCCAGACTAAAACATCTCAACAACTGTAGGATGAATAACCACGTATAAACATTCATGTACCTCAGAGGATGAATCTTAATGACATTAGTGGTCCCCTGACTTTTCCACTCGCGTGAGAATGAGATCTTGTGTCAAGAGGTCTTGACAAGTTTCAGATGGATGTTCACAAAATTTGGTACAGACATTCATGTTTCCCTCAGGATGAATTGGTGATCCAATATTTTTCAAATTCTTCCAATACTTAGGTTTATGACTTAATACCTACAAATCTAATGCGATTCCCATAGGTGTCAGCTGTACTTTTTGTACTGAACTGAACTGAAAGTGAAACTTTATCTAGACTGAACAAACAGAAAAAATAATTTTACCTCTCTGACTACAGGAACTGCTGATGTACAGCTGCCTTGATTTAGTAATTTGTTAGTGTTGTTGTGTGACTTGCTGAATCCAAATTAATCCTTTAAAACACCAAACATCAATAATTTTCTCTGCTTTTGGATTGGAGATCTCTGTGGAGGTATGCGAGAAAAATGAAGATTTTCCTCATTAAGTCAGCATATCACATGATGAGTAATTGATATACAAACAGTCAGTTTGGAGGAGGTGAAGTATGCCTTTTAAGCACCACTGTATATTGTGAGTTTTGCCATAAATGATTGTTAGTATGATTCTAGATCCGATTCCTGGGGCAATGTTGTGCTAAAAAAGACCTACTTTGTATGATGTGTTGTGCGCCCATAGTGGGAATTGAAAATCTTCTTGAAGGCGGAGTGAGAAATCTATTTGTGCAAAAGAGGGTTGGTCACAAGTGACAGAAACACTTGTGTTGACATTAAAAAAGAGAGCTAAAAAGAGAAGTTCAAACACGTCATGGTGTGAAATGGGTGGGATTGTTGTTGAAAGTTACAGACATTGTCGGACACCTCTCCAATATCAATTCTGATGTTGGAGAGCTGCAATGGGGCAGGGGTTTCTGAAACTGGTCTACCCATCCTACACGCTGTTGTGATGAAGCATACTGGCAGCTTTAGTCTTGTTTCTTCTCCTTCTCCTCCACCCCTGTTTTAAACTTACATAGACTTAAAAAATACTGAATGTCCCATTTTACTCAGCTCAGCAACAACAAAGATTCTCCATAGAAAAACATGTATCAACCAACGCTTCAGGATGTGAGGACAAAACACACCTACACATTATTGAGAGGCTTGTTTACACAGTGCAAAAAGCGCTGCATTGTGCTCCATTGAGTCTTATTCCAGCTGCTCTCATTAATCCTTCATAGTTCTGGCACGTTGAGACCAAGCGTGTCTGGACTGGAAAAGGTCGGCCATACGGTGGGAAACGGCACATAGTGTGAGAGCACACTGGGTCATTTGTTCAGACACAGTCAAATTGCTGCGGTGCTCTCGAGAGTGACAGAGAGTATGAAAAATGCAAGAATCTCTGTCTGAAAATGTTTCCAGCACGGCATTCATTGTGCATATTGAATGTCAAATCGCATCTGAAGAGACGCAGTGATCTCCTCCCACAAACATTAAGTCTGTATTCAGTGAAGCAAACATGAAATATTAGAGATGAATGTATTTATTGTGCATGAGCGCAACTGTTTAAGAACAAAAAAGTTTTTATTGCTCGTGTAGGAGTGTGGTGGTTTTTGTAAGTGTTATTATGTGTCTGATTTTTGAGAGGGAGTACATCATTCTGTTATGTGGAATTAGAACCTACTATTCCCTATAATAAACGCTTCATGAGGGGGAAGTGGGCCACATGCACATATGGTTAAGTGAGGTTACTTGATATGGAGGCTCAAATTAGTGACCTTGTTTGAATGTTAAAGCATGAACGCTGTGCCAATTTAACCGAATTTCTTTGTTACATCCAAACTCTTTGAAACTGGACTCTATATCCTGTCTAGCGGTATAGGAGCAGGAAGATAATGTATTTCCCAGAGAGACAGATGTCCGATCCCTAAAGTGGAGTCCAGGAAATGAAGAGATTTATTCCACATTTTGTCTCAGCCTCGGTGTCCTTACAGTTACAAGTTCTTTCGTAACACTAAATGCTCAGACTCCCGCTGACCGCTGTATTCCACGTGTATCTTAAAGTCTGCTACTCGCTTTTATGCTTGGAAAAATCACATGTGGCATTTAAGGCTGTTCATTGTAGTAATTGTCCCCATTTTTCAGGGAGGATATTACAGGGTCGACAAATCTTAACACAGCCCCCCGCTATGAAGAAGTCACCAAGGTTCACAGCAACAGGGGATGTAACTGTGTGAGAACATGGTGATTTACAACAGACTGTGCCACCTGTGACTGTCTGTTTGCCCCAAGCTGAAGATAAACGTTTTGGGGGGATTGAATCAGGGACAATTCACTGGCCAAGACTCATAGCTTAAAGGGTAACATTGGTACTTTTCAATCTGGACCCTATTTTCCCATATTTTTGCGTGCAAGTGACTAATGGAGACAACAATTTTTAAATTTGGTCAAGTACTAAGGGAGACATCTGCATCTGTCAGATGTGCTAAAGGCTGAAATGCTGGCACTGTATACGCTAAAATTACTGTTTATTTAAAAGGAGTCTGGTGGGTTTGGTGATGGAAATTTTGGGTCTGCTTCTGGTTAAACAAAGGATCTTTAGCAAAGAGGTTTTATCTCCACAGTGATCCTTTTCTATAATGTTTTCAGACACTTAAAATAATGATCTGAATGAATTACTTCTATTTAAGTAAACAAAAACAAATGTCCGTAGTTCTTCCTTTACAGTTACTATGATTGCAGGCGGCGGCTGGAGAAAAATTAAATTAGCTCATCTTCTGAGTGCTCATGCTGCCCAGCTGTTTGTAGCAGTTTTGCCTAATTATCAGTGGATGCATGTAGCCTCTGAATCTGTTCCTTCCTTCCTTCCTTCCAAGAACCGCTAACAAAAGCTAACATTCCTGGGGTGGAAATTAAAGGAACAGTGTGTAAGATCCAGTGACACCTAGTGGTGACCCCCTTACCGCTCCCTAAACAAGCATAACACACCAAATGGTCGGCGGTGTTGGGCTGCCGGTGAATGTCTGTTACCCTTGTAGCGGCAGCGTGTCCCACACCATTGGCCCTTGTTGGCTGTTTTCCGTCCTTGTGGGCTTCTTTTTCAGCTGATTGTAATGTAATGTAGTTTTATTTATACAGGGACAGTGCACAATAAAACATTAACCTTATATAAAACAAGGGGAGGTGCATTAGCTGCTATAACATGATTCAACATGATTCAGCATGTTGAATCAGCCTCTGAGACGGCGTAGCCCTTTAGTGGATGAAATCACTGTATTTGGCAGTTCAGCTCAGTGAGTTAAAGTCAAATGGGAGTGAGGTCCAAACAAACTTGTTCTATAAGGTAAGACTGTTTTTCTTTAGCCATTGAGCTTTTTAGCAGAAACGTTTTCTGATTGTGTTGGTATTTACTGGCGTGCGGTAAATATGCTTCATTCTTTTAATATTGGATTGTGCTGTTCGTCTGGTTTCCTGTTTTTAATGACAATGACAGACAACCGCCGCCTGTTGGTATGGAGTTTTATCTTTTCATGGAGGCGCAGACTATGCATGCTGTTTGGCAGTTGGCTGAAGTCATGGTGTTGTGTTTATGTGAAACTCTTTGAGAGACTCAGGTGATGTGAGGCGATTCGACACTTGGCTTTCGACACCACTTGTTCATTGATGTCAGTTTGGTGTATCTGGGAACAGAGAACCTATTGTGATCTTATGGTGCTGCCACTTCAGCATTAAAATGCAAAAGGCTTTCTCTACAGCCAGTGTTTTGTTTGTTGTTCTGGGCTCTGACAGGCTCTGTGAAAAGGACTCTCTTCCTGTGTAGACATGAAGGGCTCATATTAAGCAAGCAAAAAAAATATAAAGATTGTTATTTTTCAAGTGATATACACTATTATATTCCATTTCTGCCCATATACCCCCATACACCTTTAAGTTACTGAAATGCAAGATATGTTATATCTGAAGCAGCTCAATTCACTTTTTAGGTGGTTGTATTTCATTATAGTTTTTTTATTTTAAAAGGTTCTGTGTCATTTCGGGTTATCTTGGGATTTGTTGTGAAAAAATTTCATTAAGAAATAAGTTTCCTCATAGATTTTGGTGGCGAAAATAAATCTAAAAATAATACAAGATGTCCAGTCAAGTCAATTTTATCGATAAAGTCCATTATCACAAAACACAGTTTCCCTGAGAGGGCTTTACAGCATATGACTTCCCGCTGTCCTTCCCCTTCCCCTTCCCTCACATCGCCTAAGGAAAAACTCCCCCCAAAAAACTTGTAACAGGGGGGAAAAAAATGGGAGAAACCTCAGGAAGAGCAGCTGAGGAGCGATCCCTCTTCCAGGCCGGACAGATGTGCAATAGATGTCGTAAATAAAAATTAAATTACAAATTTAAAAACTTTAAGCGAGCCAAGCACGACTAAATGCTGATAAAGTAATCTCCTACACGTTACACTCAGTACACCAGGTCAAAGTTGAACCAGGAAGAAGACCAATAAGCAATAATGGATGCTTAAAACAGGCAATTTGAGTAATCATTTATTATCTAAATACATGATGCAAATATAAACTGGAATGTTTAAACTTATTTGATCATCTGACCGCTTGTTTCTTTCTATGTTCTTATTTTTGGCTGAGTGCAATGTTATTATTAACTATTGGAAAAATAGGCCAAAACTACAAACATGAGCCAGATGTTGTGGAATTGAATCTTTTTACTGAGACTTTAATTGCAGCATTGCACAACTTAAATAGATGAATGGCAGTCAAGAATGACGAACGAACGTTTCCTGAGCACATATAAACATTTCGCTCACCGACACACACGCTGCTGTCCCCTGTTGTGAAAAAGTGTTGCTAAAACATGCACCAGTAGCTAGGCATAGTTCGCATGTGGGCGCGTAATGTGTGAACGTCTGTGAATGGAAACCAGGTGCTTTTGTACTCTGCCAACGCAGGCGTGTTGTTGCATCGTCAGCGTGGTGTGTCTACAAGTAGCTTAACGAGCTCAGCAGGACCCCTCACATCAAACACTCCGCTAATGGCTGATAAACTCGCTGGGTTTGGTCGGGCCGGACAACAAATGGGGCACGTTTACATTCAAGGCAGCACAGCAAAGAAAACCCCCCTAAAAACACAGTGTGTTTCTCAGGGCATCCGTTCTAAATCCAGGCCAGCTATTTTCATGAGATGTTAAGAGGAAACGGCTTTCTGGTTTATGGGAAAGCAATAAAATGTCAAATCCTTCACTGGTCAAAGCGGCAGCTTGTTAAAAAAAAAAAGAGAAAAGACGTATGTGAGGTAAGGAATGACAAAGGCAGATGGAAAGAGACAGGCTGATGTGATGTCATAACATTTCTATAAGAGGAAGAGTCATCGCTGGTGGAGATCAGGTAGAAAAAACACGAGTGAAACAGACATCAAAGAGCTTATCAGGACGAATCAACAGAGTGATTTTCGGTGATTTACCCCATATGGGAAGGGGCATAAATTTTAACCAGATGCTGTGGTTCATTTGCAGGTTGTCAACAACACAGTCAAAGTTTTTCCTTTTAGTTTTTTATGATTGCCTACGAATAATCTCCAGACAGAAACAAACAAAAAAAAAAAAAAACCACCTTGCGCACGTGCAGTTTTAATCACTGGTTCAAATTAAATTAAGGAAATCTTTGCCGGCTTCACTTTTCCTGCATTTATTAAACGAGATGAACATGTGTTCAAGAAACGCCTGCCAAGATGAGGCTGGAAGAGAGGAATAAAAGACCCAAGAGGCACATTAAGGTTTTGAGGAGTGAAGTTTAATGGGGTCATGATTGTCTTTGTCGGACGTCAAATATTTAATTGGTTTACGGGACAAAAAGCACAACCAGAGCCACTCCTACGGTTCACTCAGCCAACTAAAACTCTCTACATTAGATACACCATCAGAGCAGAAAAAAACCCAAGAGCCACTTTCAGCAGCTCAGAGTTACAGAGGGTCATTACTTTTGACAAATGACAGACATTTTGCTTTTTCAAAGGTTGGGCGAAAGGCTACCCCATATTATCTTTCTCATTTCGTCCGAACACACTGCTCCCAAATAACAGTTTTCATCTCCTCCTATCAAAGGGATTTATTGTTCTAGCTGGGTTAAACTCTCTTTCGCTCCCCTCTCTTGTATCTGGGCAATCTCTCCTCTCTGAATATGCTTTAGCTGGTTGAGATCAGTGTTACTCTCCGGGGGAGTAAAAGTGACCTCAGTCTGACTCATTGGTCGGCATCCGTCGGCTCTCCGGGCCCTACGACATGCACAGACTGACAGAGAGACAGACAGGCAGAGTGCTTCTGGGTAGACAGATGAACAGAGAGACAGAGGTACAGACGGGCAGGGTCCTAAGGTTGCCCCATGACGAAGGAGAGGGAAGGAGGCGAATTAGTGCGGTAACAGTCTGACCTTTTTGGACAGACTGTTAGCGAATGGGGGTACTGGGCTACAGCCAACGTCACAGCGTGCTAGTTGTGGAAGCAGCCAATCGCTTTCCTATGTAGATCCTAAAAAAAGAGAAAGCAGTAATTGGTCATTTGCGAAAACCCTCCCCCAAACAGCAGCTGTCCAATCATAGCTTAGCAACTGTAGCTAGCTTCAGCCCGTGTCAAGTTTTGGAATTGTTAGAGTTTAGCAGCAGATATTAAAGGAATACTTCACCCCCTTATTGATCACTTGTATATCAGTTACTCACCCCCTGTTACACTGAATTTGTGAAGAAAATTTAGTTTTCTTAAATGTTTTCAAAGTGAACAAAGAATACAAAAATTCAGAAAGATTTAATGAATGGAAATAAATGGGGTCCAAATTAAACACCAGCAAAACTATATAAAAAGATATGTTTACAGCCTCTTGCTCAACTTATTCAGTATATTCCAAGTCTCATTTATCCAGTTGTATGCTCAGTACTCCACAAACAGACAGCCCTTTCAAATGAGAAACTGATCAAGAAGTGAAACTTAAACTTAAAAAACAAAAAAAGTTATTTTACCAAGCAGAACCCCAGAGCTGCTGGTCTACTGCTGCCAAAACCAGTTAGTTTGTTTATGTTATTGTATGACTTTGGTAATATAAAGCATTTGTTCAGAGTCACACAATTATACAAACGAACTAACTGATTGGGGCAGCAGTAGACCAGCAGCTCCCGTGTTCAGTCAGGTAAAATTGCTGTTTGTGTTAATGGAGTCTGGCTTTGAAGACAGGAGAGAGGAAAGGGCTGTCTGTTTGGGAGGCACTGTGCATGTGACTGGATAAATGAGAGTTTTGTGAGAGTTTGTAAGCTGATGCTTTGATATGGTTTTGCTGTTGTTAAAGGTGGAACCCTATGACTTAATTTCATCAAGAATGAAATTAAGTCATTTTTGATTCTTCGTTCACTGTAGGCATGCAAGCAAGCAACATTTTCTACAGAAATTTAGCGTAACAAGGCGTCATTTACATGATCATTTGGCGGGTAAAGTTTTCCTTTAAGTATGTGTGTATTGGTCTCACCCGACTCCAAGTGTGAGCAGGTGTGAAGCCAGCAGAGAGGGAACAAGGATGAGGAGAACATCGGAGGAGAAGATCCCTCTCTTCATCACCTCCGTCTTCCTCACGCTGAGGGATCCCTGCTGCTTCGGGTGCTGAAACACAAACTCTCTACATAGAAAGTGGAGAGATGAGAGACGCAGGCGGAGGAAAGACAGAAAAATAAACAGAGATAATGAGAACACAAGAGAGAAGACTGGGAATGCATGAAAGGTAGCACAGTACTAAGAGGCCATTAAGAGCTACTACCTGTCAAATAGACTTATTGTATTGCTGAAGATTAAATGTCAAGTGTGGCAGCGTAAATAAAAAATGAGGGTGATTCATGCGCTTCTCAACACTCAAAGGTATAATCCGCAAAAAAATAATTTAAGACACAGCACTGGAACATGCCTTCAAAGTCAAACTGAAGACACGCACTAGAAAATAACTACATGCCAATTTTGTATGTTTTGTGAGTAATATTTTTTTTTTAGCAAATGAATGCATTTGTTTCGAGGGAAGTCATTCGTTCATGTAGTTTAATTATTTAACAAACAAGTAAAGTGTTTCATCTGGTTGTCAGGCAGCCTCGTAATAACTTTTACAGCACGTAAATCCCCATAAAAGCACTAAATTGTTGTTTTTATGTTTCTGTTTTCGTACGCCTTAAACAAAACAGATTGTTAATGTTTGCTTAAACTGTTGTTAATTAGTGAGCGTCGGGGGCTGGTAGGAACAATAGACTGTATTATAAAGATGGACAACATGACAGCTCTCCAAAAATGAAGCCAAAACATCTTAATCACCCCATGGTTCCTGGCTACAGTTCAGGTCATAAACCCCGCCCCCTCCACGTAAGCAAATTGGACATGGGCCGGACTAAAAAATCAAAGTACACATCAATTTTCCCAATGATGTTTTTTGTCTTTTAAGGTAGTTCTTATCATTCTGGTGATCGTTTTTCTGATGAGTTTGGTTTTAACTAGTTATTTAACCCTCTACGTACTATTCTTGTTTCTTTAACAACTTAGGGATTAAGTAAATAAAAAAAAAAAAAACAGCTAACATAAATGAATATACAAGAAAATACATTTCATAACTGAGCTAGTCTTACTTCGGTGGCATATTTTCAGGTCTACTGGACCAGTCCCAGACCCAGTCAGTGTCCACCCGCCGCTCAGCTTCCTCCTGCAACATGCGTAACAGATAAAATGATATGCTATAACATATGCTATAACAGTAAAAAAAAAAACAAGAGGAAGGAGAGTAGACACAAACGAGAAAATCAGAGCAGTGACGTTAACCTGACACCTCAGCACATGTACATGGCTGAATCTGATATTCTCCTGATTTTCTCCAGCATGAACATATGCCTTGTAAATCTTTGGGTGGAATCTCAAACATACCGTTCTTACAGACAGTTCAATAAAACAGAACAACTTCATGAGGTAGATGACCTAACTCAAGTGCTTTTATGTCTCTGCAAGCTGATTTAAGACTGTACTAAAGTAAATGGAAATGAGAGGGGGAAGTCAGAAATCACTATAAAAAAGTCCTCTGTGCTTTGGACAGCAGTATTGTAAAATAAAAGATAATAAAAGTATGTTGTATTTAATTTGTAGTTAAAGGGCTTTAAAGGTCCCATAATTTTAAAGTCAGATTCATTTTTTAATCATAAAGCAGGTATAGGTATATAAATACTGTGAAAGTATCAAAACACTCAATCTGCAGAGAAATGGACACAGTAAATATTCAGAAACTATCTTTAAACAAGCTGTCAAGATCTCTTTGCAGCTGTGATCTCACAACTACTCTATATAAAGGTAGAAACTGTTGCTACAGTGTTACAATCATTTTTTGGCCGCAGTGACGGTGCAGAGACACCAAGAGCACAGATGTGGAAGACCCAGAGAAGCTGACCAAACACAGCAGACTTGGCTTTTTCGGAAGAGGGGGGCTTAAAGAGACAGGCGCTAAAAGTGAGTGTTTCAGACAGAGGATGAATACAGACATATTCAAGCAGATAGTATGAGGAAAAAAGTGATTGTTTTTTTAATTAAGGCATGTAAACATGTCCTAGTATAAACCACAAGTACAAGTATGTACCTGAAAATTAGCATAATAAGGGACCTTTAAAAGTAAACAACAGTTCTCACCCAACCAAATAAAATGTATGTGTATTTTCAGATCTATGTTTTGTATCAGAGATAGCAAAAATCCTTTTAATATTTATCAGATAAACTCATGATGAGTTTAAAAACACACGTCAGTGCTGAGTCATTACCTGTATGGTGATACAGTCACTGTCCTGCTCACTCGTGGATTTCGGGGACCCAGTGGACTTTGGAGTCCCTGCCTGTGGAGGACTGTGGACAACAAACAGACGTTTACAATCTGGGTTCAGAATCAAGATATGGACAGACTGCAGTTTAACAACTCTACAACTCTGCTAAAATCAAACAGAGAAAGTAAACACATGTTGTGAAAAACAAGCAAAGTTCCACTGAGCACAGAATGAAACTCATTACTGTGCAAATTATTCTCACACCTCGCTGTGCAGCTCAACCCCCAGAACAAAACAAAACAAACAAAAACCACTCAAACTGCACCATTACCTGTCTCTACTCCTCTCACACTCCAGCTGTGCCTCCAGAAGGATCCTCTCCAGCTCCCCCTGCAGGGCGGAGGAGATGCTGTCCTGCGGCCCTGTCAGGCTCTCCCTGCGGCTCACGGCTGCGATCAGCTCCTCCAGCTCCACCCAGGAGCCTGATGAGGAAACAATAGGAGCAGCTGAGTTTGTGATGATGCTCAGACAGTAAGCAGGGAGGCAGACAACGCTGGGGCCTCGTGCACATATGTCAGACTGCAATGAGCCAGAGAGGAGTCGTGATGAGGAAAGTAAACAAATCTATAGCCTTAAAAGTTAGTGTTTACATTGAATCACATTCATAGAGTGTGCAACACATCTGTCACTGGCATTTAGTTTTTCACTAAATTATAAGGTGAATTGTGCCGTACAGATTGATAAAACAGTGTTATTATTAACACTGCTGTCCATGCCAGTGATTCTGAACAGATTGTAATTAACTGATAAAATCAAGTATTGTAGTTTTTGTTTTACATGTGTAAAGGATTTTGCCTGATGTAAATCAAAACAGCACAACTCTATGTGCCGTGTGAAAGATTAATGGGGATTAGGTGACATCTGGTGGTGAGGATTGAGGATATCAACCAGCTGAAACTTCTCCCGGTTAGAATTCCCTCAGTGTTCGTTGTTCAGGGGTGTTTTAACTTAAGCCACATAATCCTCAGAGATCTTCAGGTGATTAAAACCAGTGAACACACCGCTGAAAGCAATTTCACATTACAAATCTGTCTTACTCTGATGCTGTTTGGCTAGTTGGAGATGGCCCATTAGCCCATCACCTGCTAATGTGTGCCCAATTTTTTTTCTCTGAAAACTTAAGATCCAGACACTCATGAGGTTTTAACCATGAGCCCAGTTATGTCTTCCTCTCCAAAACAAACAGACCAGGAGATATAAACTGGTAAAAACAGTTGTATGGTCAAAAAAAAAATCTCGGTTCCTCCAACACTGTTCATCTTAGAGGGTATGCTAACTGCCAGTGTTTGGTTCGTCAGTTCTAGGCTACGAAACATGGTGGACTCCATGGACGAGAAGCCATTCCCTATGTACTGTAGATATAAACAGCTCATTATGAAGTAATGATAACATAATCATTCTTATTTTAGTTTCTTTAGTCATTATACGCTGAAGAAAAAATTATATTACATTCATTTTTTTGCCAATATACCCCCCTAAATCCTACACAATGGACCTTTAATTACAAAAATGTTGAAAAAATGTTCTTAGAAATGAATAAACTTTTTTAAAATTCAGCATTTAGATCACCACGATCCTCTAGTCAACATGTTGTGTGTGTCAAGTGTCCTTAGGCAAGATACTGAACCTCTAATTGCTCCCGCTGTGGCTGTTCCATGTGTGGTTGTGTATGAATGTTAAAAAACTGAGAAGCAGGTGGCACCTTGTGCGGTAGCCTTGGCCGCCAGTGTATGAATGTTTGTGTGAATGTAACAAGTTGTGTTATTTTGGTGATCGAACAACTAGAAAAATGCTTTACAAGTGCAAGTCCATAACCAAATTTGACTCAAGATGCAATATTTTTTCCTGTCAGCTCTCCATTTGAACACACACACCTACGTTTTGTTTTAGTTTATTTTCTGTATAGTATGAAATACATTGATCAAATCTTATAAGGTTCCAACTGTTGTTTCTTTTGTTTTTCATTCAACTTATTTGATTTTTTTTTTCACTTTTCTGTAAATTACTGACCACTGCAGCTTTTCTTGTCTCCAAATAACCCACTGATTGTATTGTCTGGGAAATTCTGATATTGCGATGCTTATGTTAATCAAATGAGCCAGCTAGTTTCCCTCTGAAATGTGGACAGGTGTGTTGTTGTGCGCTGACATTACGGTGACTTATCTGTAGCACTGTCCTGACGTGACAAAGACTGAAAGCCACAGTCTGTTTCTCTCCATCAATGAGCTCTGTAAACACACAGCCCAGGAATGAATGGACACCCTGGGTCATTGGGTACATGAGCAGGAAAAGATTTACACATGCACACACACACGCACGCTTAGCTGTGTGTATGGTGTGCACATACCCAGAGCCAAACAGTAGGGCAGGGCTAACTCGGGCTGACAGCATGCTTGCTTACGTAAGATCTTATTTCTGTTAGAGATTAGCCATCAACCCTCTCCCTTCCTCCCCTTGTTTCTCCCTTGTCATGCCGTCTGTGTCCCTTGGTGACACGGGCAGCGTTTACAAAATATCAGCACTTCATCTGCCTACCATAGCATCCTTCACCTTTCTTCTGATCGCTCTAATCCTCACTTTCTGACACTCTGTAATCACACAAACAGCAGCAGAGGGGGGAGAGACATGAGTGGGCACAGAGCTGGAGGGAGAGGAGTAGGGGGAGGGCAGAGTGGGAAAACTGTGCCATTGCCCTAGTTCTTTCTTTTTTATTTATTTATTTTTTTACAGAGGGGAGTTATGACATAACTGCCTTGTTGCCTGACTTATCTATCTGTCGCCATTCTGCGGCACTAAATCAGTTTCTATGGTGCAATCCTATACACATTCATCTGTGCCACAGCCAAATCAGCTTTATGTAATGTGGACAAGAGCTGGATGCTGAAAGACTCAATGAACTGCAGCACAACAGGCTCATTTTTGATTTGCGCAGCTATGAATGTCTGCTTCCAGTTTAGGAAGTGTACACAGAAATTGAAAAGGACATGGGGGACCAAAAAGAGGGGGGTGGGTTATGTCTTTTTTGTTTTTGCCGAAGGGAGGATATTGAAATTGTTTCTTGAGAACAGGGGAGGTCTGCAGTTTTTCCGTGTCTTCATAGTGTTGTCACGATAATGGAATGTCTAACACCAATACAATGCATTGAGAAATGTCAATATTCAATACCATTTTTGATAATACAGGGAAGAAAATGACTCTTAGGGCATATAAGTTTAAATTTTTATCACATAAACAAGGCTATAACTTTGCTTTTCTTGGTAGGTATCAGGTAACAGCAGAATGACTGTAGAAAGCATTACCAATAAGAGAGCAGAAGAAAGAATTAAGAATCAATCGAAGTTAATAAATCTGTATTTTTGACAACACTATGCTTTTATTTAACCTCACATTTTTCTTGCAAGAATTACTTAAAATAAGACTGACTAGTTAATGTAAACTGCAAAAGAGTTGCGTCCTAAAATAAACATTTTGTGTTCACCATCGACCAAAAGGGTGCATTTGGTTATATGCACATTTTACTGCAAGTGTGTTTCCATCCATGTATTTATATGCACATTTTCAATTTGTGCATAAAAAATACCTGAGTGCAAACAATGGAAATTCAAAGAAAACTGCAACTTTGAAATACTGCAACTAACAAAAAGGTGCCCTCCTCTTTTTTGGTGTCTTAAAGGCACCGGAAATGAGAATGTCATCAACTATTTATCTCAATATGTCCAACTTGTAATGATCCCCAAAACAGTTGTGGACGGACATTCTTACATCTCTCTCTCTCTCTCTCTCTCTCATTTATTTTAAAGTCAATTTGCTCTACATTTGGGTGGAAATTTGACGAATGTTAATAACCTTTAATAATCATTTAGTAGCATTTGGTAGAAAAATGGTGGCTGAAATTTCAGTAAAAATGATTTGTTCCTATTTGTTTTTTGTTTTTTGGCAATTGCTAATTCCTCCCCTAATGTGCAGATTCAGCAGTATAAAAATATTGTTTCATTGACATTTAAAACAGGGTTTTACAAACGTTTCTGAGTAAAGGAGGTGGTCATTCAAAGCAAATATTGACAATCAAGCTTGGCCAATAAATTGCCAAGACACGTACTTCCGTATATTGGCTGATAAATAAAAGAAAACTGCTTTACAGAAATAGCAACCTAGATTCAATGTAATATAAAAACACTGTCACTGTTACATAACATTCATCCATATGAAATAAGATGATTTTTCAACTTTAAAATGTCACACTCAGTAGGTCTTTGTATCTTGGTTACAATTCTTAAAATAAATCTAAAGGGTCCATAGCAAGATTGATTACTGATACAGTCCTGTCATTAATGTAAAAACTCCAGTATTGGTCAGGCTGTAAGTGACAACCTTGTTTTACTTTTTTTAAAAAGTCAAGGCTCAACCCTGCCCTCATTATTTTTAATACAGTCCCTTACTGTCCCCATAATAACATTGTTGCACTTGTTTTACCCAGCATCCTATGTGCCAAGCAACGTGCACAGTGGAGCTATAAGCGTCAGGAAATCTCCACATCTTAATTGGCTTACAGCGATACAAACAGGTGAGTCAGGGAATCCGTTTACACAATGACGGTGTCAGTGGCAACAACAATGCCAACAATAAAACTGGCAGTGCTTTCTTCTCTCTGTGGCATCCTCTCACACCTGCAGACATGCTGTTAGTATCACTGATGACGGGACATCCGGAGACACACCGAGCCAATGAATGGGCTCATTGTTTACATTGTTTACCCACTTTGTTGATATTTTCATCGGTGAATCCAATCGATCTGTGCACACACATAGCTGTCGGTTAGCTGTTTAATAGCTACGTGTGAGCATTACGATCTACGTTACGGCTGCAAAGGCAAACACATAAATGTCATGATATAACAGCGAAACACACGGCCTGGTGCATGTACCACCATCACTCACCATAGAGTCCGTCCTCTGGTGTCTGCGAGCCGGACAGAGACATGCCTGATCGCCGGGGTGTGTGGATGGATGGATGGATGGAGAGAGAGAGAGAGAGAGGGGGGAGAGCTCGGAGAGATGCTGACACTGGCCGACGAGGACGAGCAGGTGCAAATGGGTTTCTGCCTTGTTCGCTTTTCTCTCAGTCACTCTTGTGTTTGTTGTAGTCTAAAAAGGACACCAGGCACCGACGCTGCGCTAATCCTCCTCTCCCTCCCCCCTCCCCCTCCCTGTCCCACGTGTCAGGGGGGAAGAGGTAAACAAAACAAGCCGAGAGGCTCAGCAGGTAAAAAGCCACAACAAGGTGCGTGACGCCAGCAGCGGGCGCGTGCCCTAAGCATTGTCTCCCAGCAACAACTTTTTGGTCAATGAAAAATATGAATTTCCAATTTTCTAAAAGTTATTATATGATTATGTAAGGAACTTTGACTATTAATGCATTTTTGAGTTGCAAATTTGAAAAGACAGCACACAAACACCACTTTTAACATGCATGTATGTACATATCACATAGCTTACACATGTTCTCTCAGCTCACTGTTGATGATGTTACATAATCTATTGAGAGCTATTACAGAGTCAGGTTAGATTTTTCTTTATAAAGAGTTTGCAGTAGTGGATTTATTCATGATAAACAAATAATTTTTGGGTTTCCCTCTTTCTGGTGTTAATCAAATCATTCTATTATGGTAATAAAGTAGTGACAGGTTTTAACAATTACAAAAAAATACTTTAACACTTTCTAATACGTCATCAAGTCCAGAGTTATTCATTGTAGATGATAATATGTTCCTTTTTGGGTTTACTTTTTTCCAAAGGGTTGATTTGGGGTCATTAGTGTGCCAACCAGATGACTTCAGTAACTGTCTAGAAAGATAAATTAAGTCTCCTGCAGGAGTAAGAAACACCAGCCAGTACCCAGTTTCACCCGATTTCCCTGAACGGCCCTGAACATACAGTATCCCACAGATTAGGCTACTTGCAGTATCTTTGTCTTGCATCATCATAAAACAATATTTCTGATAAACTAACAACTTTTTGCAGCAGAATAATAAAAAACGGTTCCAAAAAAAAGAATCACATACAAGCTTTAAAAACCTGTTAATGCATATAAAAAGTGTAATAACTGTTTTTTTTATGTGTGACTTAATTGAAAGTTAAACTTTCTCAATATTAATGTCTGCACATTTAAGTTGTATTAGTAGTCAAACATAGCTTTTTCCCCCCATTTTAAAAGAGTGGATTCATTTTTAAAGGTCCAGTGTGTCGGATGTAGGGGGATCCATTGGCGGTAATGAATATAATATTTAAAACTATATTTACATTAGTGTATAATCAACTGAAACTAAGAGTCTTTGTGCTATGGTTAGCTCAGAATGAGCTCCTCATGTCTAAATAGGGAGCAGGTTCTCTTCCATGGCGTCTGCTGTGTTGCAGTCCTTGTGGATTCAAAACTTCCAGATGATCCGTTAAATTTTTGAAGAGTTATGCGATGCAGTAACACCTCTTGTAGCTCCTGTTGCGTCATGCCCGAAGGAGCCACTTCCTTTCAACAAGTGCATAGCCGTAGCATCATGTGACCTATAAAAGCAAAAAAAGTGTTTCCATTCCAGCCATAAATATGGCTTTATCAAATCGACTGAAATACCACCTCATGCGAGTGTAAAAACCTTTTTTTTCTAGATCGATGTGTTTCAGTTTGGTGTATTTTACATTGGCAGTTTCAGTTTGTGCAATTTGTGGGTTAAAGGAAACCTGCCGATTGTCTTTTTCTTGGCTGTCTTATTCACTGGTGCTGTTTGAATGTTTAGAAAGGAGGTGTGCTTACAATAAACAGTTGTGACACAGGTGCACCATGGTAATATAAAAATAAAGCTATCTTTAAGATGACAATACTTCGGTATAGGTGCGTTCCTTTTGCATCAGTGATACCTGATTGCTGATCAGTGAATCGATTTGTCGATCCAGATCGATGTTGTTTTTTGATGTTTGATTTGGACCTAATTGTGAGTCAAGGGTAATTTCATCAGGTTGTCACCAAAAACTTTGTAAATCATCCACTGAAATGTACAAGAAATGTACAAAATTTCATTTCATTGCCAGTTTCAAATTTGGCCAAGAAAACTACAAAGCTGTTCACACACAAAGGGACCTGGGTTTGTCACATTATGTCCTCGGGCCACATTCCCACATCTTCAGACCATCCACTGCCATTCTTTTTTTGTCCACTATATCCCCTCTGACTTTTCCTCCTGTCTCACTCACCTCCCTCCCACATCCAGCCACTCCCTCCGACCCTGCAACAACCCCATTACTTCAAGCCCTAGTCACCTGACCTTCCCGCTCACTTGCTCACTTGTTCCCCCTTTCCTCATCAGCCCTGCAGGTATTTAACCAGCCCTTGTCCACTCGCTCCTTTTCAGTTCATCAGTTACCATGCGCTTTGTATCTTTTTGCTTTCTAGCCTCTGTTATCTGTTACTCGAAACATGGAATCTGGGAATTTTTACTTGCCTGTTAGTTTGGAATCCTGGATTTCCTGTCTGCCCCCTTTTGGATATGTTTTTCTTTTTTGGATGACTATCCAGAATTTGACCCCTCCCTACCTCATTATTCCTGTATCTGCCTGCCTGTAAACCTACATATATATTTAACTTCACTTTGGCCATAAATCCTTGAACTGAAACAGTCGGCTACAAACGTTTATTTCTGCTGTAAAGTTGTAACATAGGTGTCTTTGGGGGATTGACTCAGTTTCAGAGCAAGCCTCTAGTGGCCATTCAGTGAACTGCAGGTTTTGGCACTTCCACACTGGCTTTACTCTTTCAGCCTCTGAGGTTGCTGCTTGATCAAAATGAATGGATGGAAGTGGATGGCAGTGAGATAATCATTTCGCAAAATTAACCCGTTTGGTCCATGGCACACACAAAAGGCATTTTTTGGATGGGGGGTCGAGGATTTATGGCCATTCAGTGGACTGCAGGTTTTGGCATTAATTGGGGGGGGGGGGTGGGGGGGGGGTACTGAGCAACATCAATATTACACTGTAATCCATTTTCAAATATAAATAATAAATGAATCATACAAAAAAAGATTTTACCTCTTTAGTCCAGGGATGTCCATACAAAATGTCCTTATTAAAAATCTCTCTAATGGGCTGCAGTTCTAAAGCCAAATTATTAAAGTTATTGCCAGAATCTAGAAATTATTTATTTATTTTTTAAAATAGCGCTCCCCTTTTAATCTTTGGCAAGCTGCATATGCTGCAGAGTAGCGTTTGATGTGCGCCTTTAAAAACATCAAATGGACCAGAGCAGATCAGGATGTTCATGGTCGCTGCATCATCACTTTATCAGCATCACATACCTGGAGAACATGCGAGAACTCTGTGCTATATTTACACTATTTCTTTAATTACTTTGATCAAGAATGCGCTCCAGATTTTTCTGTGTGCATCGAATGAGCCCTATGGCCCAGATGATTCATCTGTTTCTGTGACATTCCTTTAAGACGCTTGGCATCGGTGACATCAGCTGCGCACAGACTCAGAGCTGGATTTCATTCATGTAGCCAAGAGCAAACAGACATAACACAGGATGATGCTCACACTATACTCCCATCAGCATAATACTTTTACTCTGATTACTAAGTAATAATTAACAAATCAGTGAACACAGGAACAAAACGGTCAAATGAACATTATAGGGGAATAGATTTCATTCTTTCTTTAATAATTTGTTACGAGTATTATAATATAACCTTGCCTGATTCTTTAAGATGAACAACATCCCCACCTGCTGGTGACAGCAACCAAAAATCACTCTTGTCCTGAGGCAATTTTATCTACAGCCATAAAAATGATGCCTTTCATGTTATACAACTCTGTACTGATTTAACTACAACTGCTCTAAAACTTTTTTTTTGTAATTCACTTTCCTATTTGAGTTGGACAAGAAGACCAAACATTAAGAGTGATGTAATGTATTGTTAGTGCCTTCTGGTGCATAGCGGCGGCCAGAAATCTCCCCGCTTTCACAGTCTATCTTCTCACCCATTTATTATGTTGCCAAGCAGCATTTCTCTTCTGACCTCCAGCCTTGTTTCTAGACAAGGGGACGGACATGGTAAGTCATTATTCGACCCAGAAACAAAGCAGGAAAAGTTCCCCCATCCATCAAAGCAGCTTAAGATCTTTGACAATGTCCTGGGCTCCGGCTCAGATCAAAGAGAGAGACGCCAGCTGTAGTCAGGTCCGGCAAATGACTGCCCGCCTCGTTCATCCATCATGCTCGAATCTGAGATAGCAAAATAATAAAACCTTTTCAGGTAATGGCCACAGTTAGATCTCGCCATTAGGCACGTCCCCTATCCTACAACCTTGTATTAGGCTGTGATTGATGACTTTATCTGAGTGTACATTAAAAGATCTGCTTAAAATTCACCCCTTTTTTTGGAACTGGTTAGACGCAGAAGCTGATGAATGAGTGCCAGTGAAACTAGTGATGTTTCTTTTGGTGGTGTCCTCTGTGGGCACTGTGGGAAAATGACCTGATTGGCTATATGCAGGGAGCTGTTGGATTAGTCTGCTAAATAATAATTACAGTTTCTGGACTCACCCTGGGAGGATGGTAACTGACTCATGTGCACGAGGCCAGAGAGGGAGAGAGGAAACAAGATCTGAAATGATGATGCTATAGGCTAAAGGTGTTATTCAGTCAGAATTTAGTCATTAATTTGGATCTAGGTTACTATGGTAGTGTATTGCTGCTCTTATTATAACAAGGTTTTTTTTGTTATAATGTGATAAGTTTGTATGACATTTTAACGTCAAAAATATCTTATCAAAACAAGAAGCTTTTCATGCTGTTATCTGATCTTTTTTGTTTGTTTGTTTGTTTATTTGTTCTTTTTTTTCTGGCATGGTGTTGTAGCTAGGCACTACCAAAGGTTACCGTGGTCGGCATCTTAGTTTAGTGTTAGCATGCCAACATTTGCTTGTTAGCAAGAAACACAAAATGCAGCAGAGGCTGATGGGATTGTTATTAGTTTTGTAGGCATTTGGGCATAATGGACATAGCTACTGTGATGTCCCCCATTTTTTTTTAGACTCCTGTTGTGAAACCTAGAGTTCAGCATCATGTCTGTCACCATCAGTATTTACATGAGAAGGTGAAGCTGTGGAAAAGAGAATTGACTCATAGACTGTAGCTATGCCTCAGAGTGTCCCCACCCTTAATTATGCAAAACTTTATATCTTAAAAAAGTGTAAAGGGGTGAGTTATATAAAAAAAAAAAATCACCCCTATGCAGTTGTCACAAAAGCGGAAATTGGCTTTAGAGAAAAAAATGTTTTTAAACCAGATCAGTAAACATGTTAATTTATTCTTCTGTAATGTTGGGCTTTTTAATATGGGGGCCTACAAGACTGACTAAGCGACATCCTCCGGGGCTGAAAAATGAAGTTGACGTGAAGTGTCAAAAACTGCAATTCTTCTAATGTCCACTTGAGGCTGCGTCCAAAAGTGAGTCAATTTCATTAAGGCTTAAAGCTGTGCATATTTCAAGACGGACGGCTTTGAGTGACAGGTTGTTTGCCAACAGTGTCCTCCGCCTCTCAGTCAGATCCAACCCTCGCTACTCTACCGCGCCAACCTCATGTCCAGAAAATGTCAGATAAAAAGTCAGTGGATCAACAAAGTATTTACAATTAATCCTAAGTGAATAATGAATGTCTGCATCAAATTCCATGACAGTCAGTCCCATAGTTAATGAATCCTTTATATTTCAGCCTTATAGCAGTGCAGTAGGAAAAGTCAGAGAATCTCCAAAATAACTGGTTTCATCCTCTTGGGACCATGAACATCTGTGCAAATTTTGTGACAATGCATTTTTTAGATAATCCATTTGGGTTTATTGAGCCTCAGAAGAAGTAACATTACCCAACCTTTAAAAGAACACTTAATCCTTCAGTCTATCTAAAAAAAAAAAAAAAAATCATAATCACCAAATTTGGAAATACACTTTTTATTAGACAGACACAATATGCAGTAAATGCATTATATGGTACCTGTGCGTGACCTACATAGATTTATTTCAAGCTCTCAAACTGTTAAGATAAAACTAATATTGCTCCTAAAAGGTCATTACAGTAAGTATATTTTTAAATTCTGTCTAGGAAACGTAACAGCAGTCTATTGTTGCCCATTAGTGTCCTCATTTCAGTTTCATCTCACAAAGCGTGTGCAGACAGCTGCTGCGTCTGTGCCTGAGAGCCTCTAAAACTATAAAGAACAGCTTTTTAGCTCTCCCAACATGCCTTGACCCTCACACGACTCCACTATAATCACCAGCAGGACAGTTGAGATGGCGGAGAGCTTCAAACATTGTCAAAATATAATTGATGATAAACTAAACACCACCTATAAACTCTGCCAGCAGAAGCTCTTTGTCGTCTGTAAACTCAAGGTCCTCTCTGTAGCCGATAGACTGCTCCGCCTGTTCAGGAGCCTCACACAGTCTGTGCTCCGTTCATTATCCTCCATCTGCTGTTTCACCATGCTGACAGTCTCCAACAGCCACAAACATGCACAGAGTCTAACATCACTCGTCTTCCAACTCTTTACAGACGTCAAAGTCGCTGCAGTCGTGCCAAGCAAAGCCCTCTGTGCAGCACATGACCCCGAACCCCCTGCAACCAGTGCGTCACTCTGCTTCACCCCAGCTGCAGGTGCACATCCTGGGGCCTGTTCCTGAGGTATCTGGGTAAGTTTGCACAACAGATATTAGTTTTTATATTAATCCTTGTTACAGAATCTAATAATAACAGTGATACTGATATGTCTGCAGGGGTTGGATGGGGAGGTTGTTCATGTTTTACTTTGCAATGATATCCAGCTAGCAAATTAATCCTGCTCTTTTGGAACAGGAATATGGGTCTGCATTCAATCAGTCAGTCATTTATGATTGATCCTGATAAATATAACAATGCTATCATTGTTAATCAGATGCATGTCAGCATGCTGACGCAAACATCTCGCTCACAGCATTGTTATACCAAAGTACAGTCTCACAGAGTGGTCTCAACTACTGAATGAACTATCAATATCTGAGACAATTACAGAGTTACAGAGAGATCCAACAAATGTAGCCGAATTTGTCAATAGATTAGTATGTGCAAATGTGGTGAAATATGGCAGCATATTGCTACCACCTCGACAAAAGAATAATTTCTCAATTTCTTGTTATAACCATTGATGTTGATTGATGATGTGCTAACACCTGCAGACTACACTGGAATCTGCTCAGTGCTACATGAAGTTGCTCAGTGGTTCAGCTGCTATAAAATTACCTGGATGTTCGGCACTGCTTCAGCACTGCATGGCCCATATAGCAGGCACAAGAGATTTCGGTTTAGCGCGCTTATAACTCGAAAGGAGATAAAATTACTTAATTGGCTCCTCTAGACTTTCTGAATGTTTCTGGACTGAATGGTATAAATCCTGACTTGAAGTGAAGTCATCTTGTGGGCGTTGTGATGCCTAAAAAAATGTTTCCACTGATTTACAGACATCTGTTTTGCCATGTTATTCAATGGAAGAAATGTGATGGTGATGGCGTAATTATACCGTTTCAAAGCTCAACACATTTCCTGGGGGACTGGTTTTCTCATCAGGCTTGTTCGAGATGACGCAGGCCTGTTCAGAATCAGTTACTAGCAATTGCTGCACAATGCATACCAGTTAAATATGTTTCAACTTGATCCGGCCTTGCTCTGACATCATGCAGATGCGGGCAACGATAACCTCACAAGATCGAGGCGAACACAGTTTTTTGAGCCAGGCGCAGTTGCTCTCCACCGACTGCAAGACCCAGGGAATGATGAGAAGCGTCTGGCTATCGCCTGATCAAAGAGCTGATTCGATCTTAGTTTTGGCCACGAACCACACTTTTTATGTAGTAAATACACATTTTCAGTGAAATTGTATTTAACACTGGATTGCAGAATATTAGTCTCATGTTGTGCAATGAAAGTTTAAAAAAACATACCATGTGGTGTTAATAATATCATATCGTCTGCAAACTACAGGTAGCGTACATTGATTCCAACAGGATATTAATATTTCTCTGACTTCCTGAACATTCTTTAAAAGTTGCTTGAAATAGAGCATCTTTGCTGAAAATGGAACAACTTGACGGCAGCTTTTTTCAGCACCCCCTTGCTGCTGCCACCTGATCTCACCCATGTTTCATCTCGAACGAGCCTCTTGAACAAGATCCTTTCACTTTATAACAGGACGTTTTTTTATGGCATTATTGCATATTTTCTCATCATGACCAGATATCACAGTATTCATTTTTACATTCAACTTTTTTTGTAGTACCAACATGTCTAACTGAATAGTTCACAAAATCTGCATACGTCATTAAAAGACACTTTTTCTTATTATAACATAAGTAGATAAGTTGTTATGGCAAGAAACTCTGACCCTCTGCGGATTTATTTTAATCACTCTACTTCTGAATAGTTCCCACCACTTTGTGTGGATTATGTGTGTAAAATATATGCAAAGTTGAGCGTGTGTTGTATGTGATTTTTGTATTAGCTCAAAGGCTTTAATCTATTTCTGTCTACTCAATGTAGTCGATAGGTATATCCCATTAGTATTGCAGTGGATGGCCTGTCAATTCAGCTCCTATTACTGCAAATTCCATGGGAGTAATTTGGCTCTTTCCATGAAATTATATTTGAAATCCATTCAAATGAAGATTTCCAGAAATGGGATCTAAAAGTAGAACATCTGAGAGATGTAAAAACAAGATTCAGTGGGATGTTAATGTAGCTGTGATAGAAAGAGAGAGAGAGGAGATGGGACAAGATAAGTGATCAGAGCTGATAAAATGGGATGAGATGTCTCAGCCCTTAAGGCATTTAGGTGTAGACTTTATCTCTCCATCTCCGCTGTATAGAGTGGTTTCTACTAACCAGCCTCAGGTGACAACAGCCAGTGCATTGATGATTGGGTCGATGTACAACAATAAGAAGAAAAAAAAAAATCAATTTGTTATAGTCATCAAGCCCACACAAAAACAACACGCTGAGAACTTCAGACAGAAGAACACCCGTGCAAAAATACGTGATTAATTTAATACACACTGGTGTTTTGCCTTTTAATTTGCATGCACGACTGCAAACACTTACGCATGTTAATTTAAAGAGGCCTGAGAACACTGGAGCGCTTTAACCTTCGATGGCTCTGCCTCTGCTTCAGAGGGCCATTGTCCATGTGTCTCTATTATCCTGCTGGTCACGGTTCCCCGGCTCTGCCCCCACTCATATGGGAGATATCTGTAGAATAATTCTACCTGTCTGTTCCTATCTCCTTCTCCCTCCTTCTCTCCCCCCCGTCTCCCTCCCTCTCTGTGTGCGTGACCTTTCTGCATTCCTCTCCAGCTGACCTTGGTGTCCTGTCAGCTCTTTCCTTTTCCCCACCTCACACTACTAGCTGCTCCCTACCACCACCCCCCTTAACCAGCCCGTGCCCCTCATTTCCACCCCTTACCGACTGCTCCTTCCCTCCCTGTCCCATGGTTCCGCCCCCTGGATCACTTGGCTCCCCTCTCTCCTCCCCTCTTCGTTTCCCTCTTTGCTCTCTGCAGCTGTACATACTCTGCTTTTTAATTAGACCAACTCACTAGCTCCACCTCCGACTGCCTCCTACTCTCCGTCCCGTCCCCCCGTCTCTCCCTCCCATCCTTTGCATACAAGGATACAGGGGGGCTTGCATGGCGACACAGAGAGGAGGTCATGATGGAGAGATGCAGAGAAAAAGAGGGGGAGAGAGGGAAAAGGAGCAAGACAGGGGGAACTGAGAGGAGCATCTGAGAGGATAACTGCCTGTTTGCTCACTCTTGTCTTCTTGCTCCCCCTCCTGTCCATTCACTTCCACTCGCAGCACAAACGCTCAGACAGCTAGGTAGGCACAGCGGAGCTCAGAGCTCTGAGGGATGGATAAAAAGGTTCCCACGTGAAAAGGCATGAATCCACAGAAGAAGAGGAGGGTGAGCTAGAGGAAGAGCCAAACCAGAGAAGAGAGGATAAAGAGAGGAGCAGATGGACTCTGCACAGAGGAGAGGAAACGGTGTGAAGCGCACCGAGCGGCAGTGACAGAGAGGTGGGAATAAGAGCAAAACATGAACGCCAGAGGGATGGAAGAATGGGCTGAGGAGCTGTGAAGGAATAGCGGAGAAGAAGAGGAGCTTTTGTGGGAGAACGAGGCAACGCAGAAGGGGAAACAGGAAGCGAGAGATGTGGTATGTGTGACTCAGTTCTGTGTCCTGATGGGAGATAGTACAGCGATCTCCCCCATCAGCCTTCTCTCAGCATCACCATAGAGATAACCAAGTGAGAAAGATCAGAAAGGAGGACACATTTAAAAACATCATACAAGTATTTATTTTCTGCAGCATTTACTTTTGGCTGTTTTTTTTTACGTTCTGCTGAATCGTACGATGAAAAGAGAAGCAGTGCACGTCCTTGCATGCGTGCACGCACACGTGCATGCATTTTGTTTATGTGTTTGGCAGGTGTGTGTGTGTACGCGCACGCATTCATCCTGCCAGTGGGGGTGTGTTCATGTGCTCGTGGCGTGCTCGTGTTGTGAAATGTGTGTGTTTGGATGCTGAGATTTGCTTTACTGCAGGTGTGGGAGTTATTTTCCGAGATTGTGCAGCTTTATGAGAAGCTTTAAAGAGTGAGGAGCTTAGATTGGTGTGTCAGTGATGTAGCTTTGCAGATTCCAACAGCGTGCTTTCATTGCATATTTGTCATGAGCAGGACTCTGTGTGTGTGTGTGTGTGTGTGTGTGTGTGTGTGTGTGTGTGTGTGTGGTGGGGGTTTGTACGCAGAAAGTTTTAGGAGGAGGAGGAGGAACTGAGTGAGGGAATTCCATTTGTATGGATTTGTGTGTGTCTAAGCAAGGTCCAATGCATGCTGCTCAGGCTACAAGTAATGTGTGAAATTGTTAATGCATTTCAATCATGTGCTTCAACATTCACATTTGCACATCCTTCACGTGTCTCAATTAACTTATCTCGCGGCGATCTTGTCATCGACACGCATGATACAAATGTAATTGCACATGGACCCTCTCATGCATGCAGAATCAAACACACATGCATGCACTCACCACGCACAGGTGCACATTTTGCTGCGTGAAGAAGTGCTGTGCTGTTAATCCTGTGTTTCGTCGCTCCTGCTCTCTCACTCCCTCTGCTCTACACTAAACTATATTTCCCTTTTATCTTATCTCATCAGCGTGTCTTTTAAGGGGTCAGCTATCTTCATCTCCCAGCTTCCTCTTTCCTATTTAATCCTTTTTTCTCACAATGCTTATGAATCAGTCTTCTGTCTCCACCACTTAATTTCCTCTCTTTACTCAACAGAAGTCCTCTTTTAAACTTGTTCTTAAATACTTTAATGCAATGTTTCTCTCAACATCTTACAAATATTTCACACAAATCATTACTTTATGTCCATGGTGTATTTTTAAGTTTTTTTGTGCAAATTAAAGCCTCACACATATAGGCAAGCAACCATGCACAAATACATGCATAAAGAAATGATAAAGTGCGAAAATACAAAAATAGTTATCACCCTCATCTTCATTATTAATAATAACAAAATCAACAAAAATGATAGGACGATAGAATAATAATAATAATAATAATAATAATAATAATAATAATAATAATAATAGTTAGTTAGTTAATTTTTCAATTTTCCATTTCAAATTGTTCTATTGTTTTTATCCATGAATTTTAGGTTGGATGTGGTTGGATTTTTCGATGTCCTTGACCCCTGCTTCATGGCTGCCACACATAGTATGTTAAAAAAATCCTCTTTTAAACTTTTATAGTCTTTCTCCACGCTTTGTAAAACTGTCTATCTGCTGGCCAGGTGTTGTCTTTGGACTGACAGCAGCTTGGCTTTATAGGTAACACGCTATGATGTACTCTCAGGACATTAGTTTGGACAGGAACATTACAGCACGACAGCCCCAGCAGAGAGTAACCCCCAGGGAGCGGGCCGCGCTGTTTGTAGCTACATGTAACGTGCAGCTGTGCACTGAACATGTCAGTCATGCCACCTGTTCTGTTTTAGTGCTGATTTTACACGCAGAGACCTCTGGAAGATTTAACCTCTCTGAATGAGAGGGACAAAAGCCAGAGCATAAAAGAACTAACCAGCCGGAGAAACAAGACAATTACGCTGCACGACGCGTGCAAGAGAGCAAACAATGTTTACTCTGGCTTTCTTTCACAGATAACCAAACATCCTCAAATTTGCTCACAGTTGGCCAAGTATGCTTATCACAATCCATTGGCCTACATATAGGGATTTCATATTAGGCGGGGGATTTTGGTCAAAAGAGGACAGATGGAACAAATCATTTTTGGCACTCTAACTCTAAAAGTTAGAAGTAATCCAGCCATCTTTCAAGGAAACTTGAACAAGAAGGGTTGCTGGCCGCTCTGTCCTTTTAAGTGATGAGCTGGCCAGTGACTTTGCAAGCTGACATTTGCGTATGTTTGAGCATCATTGATGTTTAACCTTGAAGTATTTGCATTCGTTGCTGTTAGATAAATAGAGAGTATTGAAAATGGCACAAATTTAAAGAACCAGCCTAAGAGCCTATGAGCATCAAAATATTCACATCCCAAAGTTCACGTGTCTCATTCTGAAAATGTTTTAGACTGACTGAAAATCAGGAGCTCACTTATACAACTGTCTATCAAAACAAACCAGCATGCACCAACCTTCAAGTAATTTGTGCAGATTTCATTGTGACATCTGAAACTCTTTAGCCAGCGTCCTCTTCATTGCCGCCCACCCTCTCTGCATTTTCAGTGAGTCGAATACACGTGAAAAATAAATGGTGTGCGAGGGGAAAAGGAAGTAACAAGACTATCAGATAAAACCTCTTAGTTAAAAAGAAACTGTTTTAACTAACCAGTTCATGCTCAAAACTGAAATAACCAGTTTTTTTTGGGCCAGCTGGCGGCAGCAGAAACATGCTGTAAACACATAACTGATGAATAAGCTTATACATAGTTGTATATCTGGACTAAGTCCAACATTCAGACACTTTAAAAGGACAGTTCACTGCAAAATTAAGAAACAAACAAAACTATTTTTTTCTTTTAGTTGTAGTGTTATTTATCAGTCTAGATTGTTTTTATGTCAGTTGCCAAGTGCTGGAGATATTAGCTATTGCAATTTCTGTCTTCTCTCCAATAAAATGGAACTAGATGGCGCTCTGCTTGTGGTGCTCAAAACGCCAAAAAATACATTTGGAAAACTCAACAGCAGTGTCTCTTTCCAGAAATAATGACCCGGTTACGTAACATAATTCACAGATCTTGTTGTGAGCAGTTTAATGTAGGAACTATTTTCTTACTACCAAACTACACCCACCGACTCACACTTTTCATCACAGTGCAAAAGGAAGTGTGCATCTACTGCTAGCTCACCTAGCACCACTGAGCTATATAACATTACAGCACAGCTGAGGAGTACACATTAGTGTTTACATATCATGCTGTCACAAGCATAAGTGTTTCATTCATGAGTACATGCACGTTTCCTACTGTGCATTGATACAGGTTGCAAGTGTAGTTTGGCAGAGAGAAAATAGATCCTAGAGTAAGACGTAAACATTAATGGTGTCATCCACAGCTGAGACGTAATGTTAGCTGCTCGGTGGTGCTAAATGAGCTAGCAGTAGATGCACGCTTCCTTCTGTGTGGTGATGCAGTTGGCCTTTATGGTTTTGTGGGAAGAAAATAGCTCCTACATGAAACTTCTAGCACCAAGCTCTGTGAATTATCTCGAGCAATTGGGTCATAAATTTCTTTCTTTGTTTCTTTTTTTTTTGGCTCTTTGAGCACCACAAGTCGAGTGCAATCAAGTTCCATTGTATTCAGGAGAAGGCAGATATCTCTATGGCCGATATCTCGACCAAAACAATCCTGACTGATACACAGCAGCACACCTAAGAGGGAAAATATGTATTTTTAATTTTGGGGTGAACCGTTTCTTTAAGTTTTGTGGGAACTCCTAAGTGGAATTATTTTGCTGAATGTCTTGACCAACTAGTCCCTAACCATGACCACTAGAGCTGCATAACTGAAATGTGAGTCGGCCCACTCATCCACAGCGATAAGTTTATTTTGATGAAAAGAAAAAAAATAGTAGAACAGCTCTCTGTTCAAAGATGCAGATTTTCAATATTTAATACTTCCTCTGCAGCCAATGCCTGGTGAAATATGGCTTTGTGTGACGGCTGACTGTAACTTGCCGAGCCGAATGCCAGCACACAGCCATAAACAAACAAACAAGCCAGCATTTACATCTTGCTGCTATTACACAAGTGTCTGACAGGAATAACAATGGTTGTGTTTCACTGTGTTGCCTCGGGTATATAATGAATTAAGAATCGTAATTTAATTTGTGTTTGTTTGTGTCATTTAATTTGCTGTTAAGCATGATCTGGCTTAAGATTTCATCAGTCAGAGGGAGCTGCATCAGTAACACTGTGTTCAGCTTAGGGTATCAGCACAGAAGGAATTTTCTCTTCTTAAGAGCAGATCCTAGACCAGGGATGAGGATGCCTTTACTTGCTTCTTTTTACTTATTTCTAATAACAATTTGTTAACCCGTTGAAACCTCGATAGACTTCAGTTTTCTTGTGCTGCGTCCAGACACATTCCAAAAGCATTAAAGTCTTTTAAACCTGAGTAAAGTAGTTGATTCCTTTTGAAAACATGAAAAGGGCATGACCAACTTGGCAAAAAAAAGCCCATCATCTAAATTACAAGAAATAAGCAAAAGAAGATGAAAAAATGACCTGAAAATTTGCTAAAACAGAGAGAGAGAGAGAGAGAATTATTAGAAAATGATCAAAAAATAGGGAAAATTATCCGGAAAATTATCTTTCTAATTATTAGAACTTTATATTTAAAATTATGTTTTTCTTTTTAAGTTTTTTTTTTAGCGTTTTTTAAGGTAATTTCCTTTTATTTTCCTTTCCGGTTTTTTGCTTTGGGTAATTTTCTTGTATCTTTTTTCTTATTTCCTATAAACTGGTCATTTCTTGTCAAGTTGCTCATCACCTTCTTTCCATGTTTTTGAAAGAAGTTGGGCCAATATGCTGAGGTTTCAAAGGGTTAAAGCTAGACTGTGGTTGACTTCTGCTTCAGCATTGCTTGTATATGCATGTGTTTACATACAAATCTGTGTTCCTGCCGAGTCCTTTATGGGCTTACATCTGCATTTTTTAACGTGCTGGCTGGTTTTATTGTTTCAAATAAAACCAAACGCCCCCCTGTTTGAGATGTCGCTGTGCTGCACACAATGCTTACCCAACAAAATATTCATCTACAGGAAACTCTCAAGGAGTTGCTCCTGAATTTGAGATCCCTTTGGACAAAAATGCAAACACCACAAAGGCTCCTGCGCATTTACATCTGCTCTGTGAGCTGACTTCATTGTAAATCCCTTTGACAGAGTGCAGGTATAACTCTTACCCTTCCCTTTTGCTCACAGGGGCCAATAACTGATCATATAGCTTTTCTTAGTTCCTCTCCAGTTCCCCCTTAAATGCCCTGACACGCTGATGCTCCTGATTTACCACTTCACTGAACCCTAACCATGACATTTCCTCTGCTGCCAGGGGTTGTTCCCTCCTGCTTTGCTCCTTGTCCCCCCTCCTCCGCCTCCTCCCTACCTCCGCCTGTCTGTCTCCCTCCGCCTCGTCTCCCTCCTACTTATTCAGATTCCTACTCCTCTCAGTTTGCTACGTGTCTCATAGCATCTCTAAATATAACCAAGCATGTCTACCTCCACTCCTTCCTCTTCCTCCCTGTGCCTCCTCTTCATCTCAGCGCTGTCTGACAAATTTAAGCGTGCCTAGACAATCCAATCTGACATGCCTTTACATAACAATTCAATCCACAGCACCTTCCACCGCCTCAGCACAGTGAGGCCCAAAGGTGTGTTATTGGCGTGGATGCCGTTCTCAACATCCCTGAAAGAATATTATTTAATCTGCGCAATCTCGGCTTCTCTTGTTTTGCATGCATCAGATATGTTTCCCAGAGTCAGCACGGCTTAGCATAGGGAGATCAGATGTGACCTTAGAATTATCATCACACACACACACGCCCAGGGAAGAGGATGGGAGCCTATATTCACAGTAAAGCCTTCTCAGAGAGGTAGGCAGCTAGTAAAGGCGGCTGTGGTAAATCTTAAATAATAACCGAAAAGAGTTACGACCCTAGCTGGCATTATGCCGTCGCACACCTTCCTCCTCCTGCCTGGTGATTTATCTCTGGTCCTGCCAATAAAGCTCAACATGAAAATGTCACATGTTGGAAAGAGCTGGCCTCAGCCACAGGAGTTAGCCCATGCAGCATTAACAGGGTCCGGATTCATTAAGCTGTCAGCGTAAATTTTGATCTGAAGGTAGTTTGCGGGACGAGAGTGGCGAGGAAGGGGATGTGGAACCAAAAAAAAAAGAAAAAAAGGCAGCGGTGGGAGATTGCGGTAAAGCAAGTAGCAGTGAAAGAAGGAGGACAGATATAAGTGACAGTGGTGAAGGGAAAAAAGGAGAGAGGCAAGATGGAAGAAAGATAGAAAGAGGGTAGAGTCAGGATGACACCCCATAGAATGAGTAAAGGTAATGGTCCTGCGACTGGTGGATGAAACTCAGAGGAAAATCTGTCAAGGTGGATGTTGAAAGTAGAGTGTTTTTTACAACCGACCGGAGTGGAATGGGACACTAATGAAAAAAGAGAAGGAGTGGAAACATGTTTTTATCCAGAGACAAAATCATCAAGGTCGAATGGACAGTGTACATCAGTGATATGCTATTTATATACATTTGCTTTTGTTTGTAGCCTCTGTAGATCAGGATTCAACCCCCCTTAAGGTTCATTTATACTCCCTTTATGTACGAAAAAAGATGTATGTTGTAAACGTCACTGCCCTCATATCTCCATGTGTCCTTTATGATGGCACAGATACAGCCAATAGAAGACACTGAGGGCATGAGGCTACGACTGAGGAAGTCGTTATAATGTACCTTTTAATGGAAGCAGCTTTTTCGAAGCCGGTGGTTTGTTAGGCCATGAAATACAACGCAACGTTTGGACTGAGGAATCTTTTCACTTTTGCACCCCAATACCATATTATCATGATACTTTCTGGGGTATGCTGAGTAATGTGATTACATATATTACAATACATATTGCATTTAATTACCTTACTTTTTGTCTTTTAAGTTCAGTTTTACAGTCAGGTTATCTCACTTCAGTCATCTTTATTACTGCGAAATGTGTTTGGTGGACTGACAAAGCAAAAGATTTTATTATTCTTGTTGACTACCAAATGTTTGATTTGTATTTGCAATATTAATCATTTTTAGAATTAAAAATGCAAAAGCTCTGTTAAAGGAAAAATCCTGCAGTAAAATATTACATAAGTAAAAGTAAGTATGTATAATCAGGAACATTTACTCAAAGTATTAAAAGTAAAAGTACCTGTTGCAGAAAATCTTTGAAAACAAAACCACCCCAAAAAGTTAAATTGTTTAAAAAAAACAAAACTTAAATGTTGTATGTGTCAAAAAATGATTGCCATTTTCTTAAAATTTATAACAAAACGTCATATTTAATCAACTCTTCGTATGGTTTTTTTATGCAAAAATTTTGATTTTTAAAGTAACTAGAATTTTCAGATAAATGCAGTGAATCACAAAGTACAATATTTCCCTTTGAAATGTGAATTTTAAGTATAAAGAGTCATGAATAGAATAGACTCAAGTAAAGTAATCATACCTTAAATTCATATTTAAGTACAGTACTTAAGTTAGTGTGCTTAGTTACATTCCACTGCTGCACTGCCCCCATAATCTCGGACGGAGCCTCCTGTCAGTACTCTTGTGTTAATTTTATCAGTATTTGTAAATGTTTTCTAAAGGCTTACATATACGGATGAAACACAGCAGTGCCACTGGAGATTGCGGGGGCAGAGTTGTGTATTTCAAGCAAGATACGACTGTAATGGATGCCGAAGACATTTAAAAATATTGAAACAGCACTAATCAGTATTAAAGAGAAAAGAATTGTCGCAATGTACTTATTAGCCTTGCAGACCACCACCTGCTAAAACGCTGCCTCCATTAAAAGGTACATAATAACGAACCTCATCCACTGCCTCTTTTGCTGTTGTGTGAAACTTTTGACTCTGCCCTTTAGTGCCATCTATTGGCTATATCTGCGCTATCATAAAAGGCACGTGGAAGTATGAGGCCTATGACGTTTACAACTTTTGAGATAAACATATCCGTTTTTGTACATGAAGGGAGTGTAAATGAGCCTTTAGTGTTCCCCATTTGGTCCTCTGCAGCCCATCTGTACATGCTGCAGTGATAAGAAAGTAAAATGAGAAGGAATCCTGTGGTTTGTTTCCAAATCCATTAATATATCTGAGTGTGTATGGTTGATCCCCCCCCCCCCAAGGCTCTGTCAGCTGTGACTTTAATCATAATTAATCCTAATAACCATGTTTTTAGAGGGGTTGACGGTGGGGGCGCGGCTGTGACAAAGATCCTCCTCTTCAGAGCAGGGTGAAAGAAAGAGGGTGAAGAGAGGAAAACAGTGGACGTAAATAAAAGTGGCAGCCCCTCGGGTATCTCTCTCCCTAAATAACCTGGGAGCTGTGAAGGAGTCACTAATTACCCCTCCCACAGAAAGAGAGGAGGGGGGAAACAGAGTAACGGCCAGTCATACTCGCGCACAGAATTAGCCCGGGCCTGTCAGTGTCAGAGGCTATCACAGGGAGATAACAAGGCACAGATCCATAGATCGTGTAAGGCAAATGACAGCATCACGCCCGACTGCCAGTGGCTCAGACAGGAAATGGAAGTGATATATATACGTATCAAGGCCGTAGATCGTCAAAAACAGGCCGCGGAATCGGTGTGACGAGAGCATACTACTAAATACAGCGAGGCAGACAGACTGTCACACAGTGACCAGATGAATCAGAAAGGATGTCACCATGGCAGATCATCAAGGACTGATAACAGGGCCACAGACTGTTAAACATGGAGAAAAAGAAAAATCTGTAAGACACTCTCACATAAGGAATAACAGTCACAGTGTGCACTCAGGAGCTGGGAGAGTACTGAAAACCACCAGGGCTGCTGCTACAATACAGCTAACAGTAATGTCATGCATATGTACAAAAGACAGACATTAAAAAAGGGAGCCACAGAGAGAGGAATATCAAATACTCATAAGTATCCCCCTCAGCCAGTGTGAATGGGCTCTAATTATAATCTCTTTTCACTTGTTTTCATGGATATCACTGATGATATACCGAGTGATTTCCTATATTCTCTTTTTCTTGTGCCACCTACATCCTGTCATTACTTCCTCTAAATTTATGTCTACTTTCTTCCCCTCTGTGTTGACCCCGCTCTCATGCATTTTTAATATAGCTGCCTATCTTATATCTCTTTCAATATCCCAACGAACAAGCACATTGTGTTTCAGTGGGAATGCAATAATATGGGAACAATTACAGTCCCCTTTGTTTCTCTCTTTTCTTCAGGAACTCACACCGTCTTCAACCATGAGAGAATGAGTCACTGAGAGAAGAGCTGAGAAGAGGAAGAAACCAAGAGACTGATAAAATCAAAAGGGGGTGGGGGGGGACGAAAAGTTGAAACAGATAGGCCATTATGGAGAAGTACGCAGACCCATCCGATACTTCGGCCATCCAATCTCCTGAGGCCCCAGGGGACAAAGCAGGTGGAGAAGGAGGCGCCGCCAAGTAGACAAGCCAATGTGATGGACACAGAGAGGATGGACAGGCTGCGTTTTCGTACTCGCTGCCTATTTGCCGGTAACCTCTCCGGCCTGATCGAGAGTTCGTCTCCCTTGAAAGTTAAAGAGAAGTAAGGAGCAAAAGTGCACAACTTCAGAAGACATGGGAGAGTATGGACACTTCTTACATGCTTATTTTAAGAGTATTTGATGCTGCATACATTTATTTTTGTATAAGGGTAAGATAAAGGCTAACCCAAAGAGGTTAGCATTCATCACAGTGATCTTTACTGAATTTATACTTGCTGTGCTTAATATTACTACACCTTGAACTGTGATTATGGTAATCCATCCTTTCTAGAGGACAATCTTAGTTGCAAAGGAAGTCCTTGGTGTATAGATTTGTGATAACCTGAGCAGCTGCACACAATCCTACAAAGAAGTTAATCTTATAAAGCCTGTTCTGTAATGAAACTCAGTCGATCAACTGTACAGATCTCTCACTGTTATAATGAGTATAAAGAAAAGGGGAGATCAGTTTCCTTGTTGACGCACTGACACAACTAGGCCTTCACCACATCAAACTGCCTGCAGAGCCTGTGGATGTTGGGGGAGCGAGAGACACAAGAGAAATGGTGAGCAAAGAGCCCAACCACTTGCTCACGGGCCAAACCAACAGCAAGAGCACCTTGGCGGACAAGCTGCCCGGGACAATGACTGTGCGGTCTGTGCTGCTCAATCGAGACTCCCCAGATATCGAGAGCCGCCTCAAGCGACGCCGCAACCGCACCCACCAGGTCCGCTTTAAGGACCTGGAGGATGGCAGCAGCAGCAGTGGCAACAGTGGAACAGGAGAAAACAATAGCCATCAGAGGCCTGCCACGGACTGTGACAGCCCACATCCTCTTCGCAAACACAGCAGCAGGTCCCCCAAGCCATGGACGGACAGGGACAGGCTGCGGACTCAGAGTCTACCTGGCCAAACTTCTGTGGTCGGGGCTGTGCGTGGGGACATGGCAAGTACTATAGAGGTGGTGGCTGCTTTCTTAGCCCGAGCACCACCTCATCCATTGACACCAGGTCCCACGCGTCGATGCTGGGTACCGCCACAGACTAACTCCCTAACCTTGCCAATGACACGCAGGCCCAGCACGAGCACCAGCACAGCCATCCAGACCTCCCCATGCCTGAAAAAGCCCCAGTCCCTTTCCTCCACTCACACACGCAGCCACAGCCTCGGGGACTCAGTGGGCATGGATGGGGATGACGAACATGACTCTCAAGATGAGTACCTTACGCACAACCACGTGTCGGTGCCTGGGTCCAAGGATCAGAATGGTCCTCCTGGGGACCGAGCTGTGATAGAACGGAGGTCTAAAGCCTCCAGGACAGACATTAAATCAGCTGTTAGTGTGGTCAAAAGCTCCAGGCACAGCTGCCCACCTTCAGTGCTTCACAACACTGAGCCATTTCACTGTTCCTCTGTGTCCTGTCGAGATGGCCCCAAGCGTCAGGGAAGCAGCACTCCCTCAGTAGTCAGGAGGAGGAAGCGGCTGAATCGGACAACAAGTGATCCTGGAAAGGAAGTGCACTACTGCACTACTCCCACTCAGACTGAAAGCCCCAGTCCTTCCCCACCACCCTCAAACACCAAACTCTGCACCACTCAAGTTCAAACCGAGAGCCCTTCCCAACCTCAAAAGTATTGCACCTCCCAAAGTCAAACAGAGAGTCAACATAAATCTCCACCTTCGAGTGACAAACAATGCACAACTCAAATCGCCAACTCTCGTCCAGCCCTACCTCCAAACACTGAACAGTGCACCACTCAAATCCAGACAGACTCGCCCTGTCACTCTCCTCCAAATCATGAACCTTGCACTACCCAAACACAAACTTGCAGCCCCTGTGCTTCCCCACCTTTGACGGTATCACCAATGCAAACTCAATCTGAGCATCCAGTATCCCTACCTGCGACTCAAGACCCTCCTATCACCCAAATAACAACTGTGCCTTACTTTACCTCTCCCCCACCTACAAGTGCGCAGACCCCTGAACACTGCGCCAAACAACTTTGCTCCTCTCCAGCCAAGTCAGCTTGCGCTACCCCACCGCCACCCATAGCACTGACCATTCCTTGCTCCACTTCTGCACCTACTGTCGTCCAACACCCTATCCCCTATTACACTGTTGTGTCGCCACCAGCGACCCCTAGCACAGCTCTTGTCTGCTCCAGTCCTGCACCAACATACCCCACCCCAAACTGCACCTCCCCTACCCCAAACATAGTATCATCTGCTCCCCTAACCTGCTCCACCCCTACACCAGCTATAACCCCCAATGTGACATCCTTTGAGCCCACCAGACATCCAACTCCCACCCCAAACATAACACATCAGCCCCCACACAATGAATCCAACACTACGCCTTCAAATCTAACACCCTGTACATTTGTAACTCAGACTGCCCTGTCCTGCACCTCCATAACATATTACTCTACCACACATTCAGTTAGTCACCATGCCTCTCATCCTAATTCTACTACACCTTCTTATGCCACCCTCATACAAACCGTGTCTCATTGCAACATCCCATGTCAAGCTCTGCAAAATACCTCTTCTGCCAACACAGGCAAAACCCCATTCTCCTCCCCAGTCCCCAAACTAAAATCTTGCACTTCTCCGCCTCCACTTGTGAAAACGTATGTGTCCACTCTTCCAAATGCACAGCTATGTGCAACGCCAACTAAAGCTGTTCCTCTTTATTCTTCCACATTTCGTGCTGCACCACCATACACCCCCCCCTCTCAGGCGCCCTACAACGCTCAGGATAAGAGGGGCATTCGACTTCCACCTCCTCCCCCACCACCTCCACCTTACACACCGCGCAAAAAGGGAAACGATCCGCCAGGTCCTGCAATCCGAACACCCATGCTCAGGGCAGACAGCAAGGCCAGCAAGAAAGATAAAGACGAGGAGAAGGAGAAAAAGGAAGATGTAAAATGTACAGACTCACCCAAGCTCTGTGAGAGAGCCAGCTCTCTGAAGCACAGAGCTCAGACTCCGCCAGTTGCTGTGATGAAGGGAGAGAAGCAGTCCTCTCCCTCCTCTCCTGCCAAGGCCTGTTTTAAGTCCAGCTGTCTCAGCTCAGCCCAGGCTCAGCTTGGGGCGCTACACAAAATGCTCTGCTCAGGACCCAATGCTAGGCCCAACACCCCCAATAGCCAACACCCTCTCCCTCCAAACCAGCAGGGCTGCTCTGGAGCCAGGGGCTGCTCTGCTTCTGGGGAGCGGCCTACAGCTGGGCCCCTGACTGCAACCCAGGCTGACACACTAAGACAGGTCCAGGAAATTCTGGGAGGGTTGGTGTCTGGGGCAAGGTGTAAACTGGACCCATCCAGGGTGACAGAAAAGCTCCTGGGTCCCAATGGACCCCTGCACGATATTCGCAGCCTGCAGACGCAGCTTCACAGCCTGGAGGGGGTCCTGGAGACCAGCCAGAACACCATTAAGGTCCTGCTGGATGTCATTCAAGACCTTGAAAAGAAGGAAGCCGAGCGAGACGGGTGAGGCAATATTTCATTTTTTTCGGCAGTTAACATTTTAGGAATTGAAAGGTAACACCTGCACTCCATATCACAAATCTCTTTTAATCAACAACCTTTGAGCTCAGTCAGACCATTCTCAGGTCATAATACATACTAAATTACAAAATAGCATGCCTCCCATATTGCTATAAAATCATTAACATGCCACCACTGACATAAGTTGCTCTGAAGGCTTTTCACACTTGAAATTAATTAGCCCTGGGTTGACCTACGGCCACATTTAGACCGACTTTGGCCAGCCCATTGACACAGTGGAGATGCCAAGAGTGCCAAGAGTGCAGACAGCTCCAGCAAAAAAATGCAATGTAACGTCGCTCAGCTTGCTGCTCTGGTGGCTAATCAAATGCATACAGGTCCATATTCATGGTAGATTACTTTGTAATGTGAACCGTATTTTTACTACAATCATCATGAAAGCAGATAACAGTCTCTAAAAAAACCCTTACTCATAGTATTTTAAACTACTGCTCAGTATTTTGGCCTCTGATAAGCCTTCAGATTCATGACTCTACTTCTCAAACCGCCTGTTCGGGATTGCATTTCTGTTACTCTTCCACCAAAATTAATGAGCGTATGCTTTCTCATTGCCAGTAGACCAGAGCCAGGAACATGGTTCTGCAGCAGACAAGTTTGTTTTTCTGTTATTTTTACTGGTGCGTCACATTCACAGACAGGCTTGAAAACAGGTTGGTGAACATTAGAAAGCAGCTTACAGGCTAGTAAAAATGTTTGCTAAATGAGTCATTTGTCTCAGGAGGGAATGCTAAAGCCCCTTTACCACTGCACAAACCCCCCCCACTAGCATTTGCTTGTATCTGGCTTTTGTATGCAGTGGAAAAGGTTACAATCAGCATTCACACTTGGGTCAAGTTACTCTGCAGTAGTCATGGTTATTTATCAGCTCTGGCTCCGATTGGCAGCGATGGAGATCAAAGAGAGATCAAAAAAGATCAAAAAAGAAGTAAACACTATGACATTTTCACTGGCATCTATATTGTTTTCTAGTGTTTACAACCGTAAAACAGAAAAAAGAAACAGTACATGTAATGGGAAAGGACTCTATAGCCTATTTTTAACAAGTTTTCCTGTATTTAATACGTACCTGCGCAGATTTTGGTTTAAAAAAATGGGGGGTATAGTTGTAACCTTTCCAATAAAATATGAAAGCCAGATATCAATGGTTGGTAGTGGGTGTTTTTGTGCAGTTGTAAATGGGGACCCTAACCCCATTGTCTAACAACACACCCACACCAGTGCAGCCTCTTGTGTTTGAATATTGGGCTGTTTTTCAGGATTGTCAAAGACTGAAATGACATCTATGGTTCACTGCTCACATTTTAGGCACTCAGTAATGATGTCGCAACTATTTAATTTGACAGTGAAATAAGAGACATATTCACAGAATTGATGTGAGAACTGTTTGAAACTCAATTCACACAAAATGATCTTAACTGTGTTTCAGGTGCTAACCTTGAAAAGTCAAAGGATAACCTCAGCTAGAGTGGGGTTTAGTGCAAGGCTCCACACTTAGCCCAAGAGTTAACTTCGGTAAAACTATTCTTGGGTCAACTTTCACAACACATTCCACATTTAAAAGGTTAAAAACTCTTCACATCGTAGGGTGGATGACCCAAAACCAGAGTATTATTTTTCACAACTTATGTCCAAGGTGGTGTTCAAAGGTAGTGCCAACAGTGCTGTGAAATGTTGCATAGCCCAAAGGGGTTTGGAAAGGGGTTTGTCTGGGTTTAAATGTTGTGTGAAAGCCCTGGGCCAAAAAGAGGAGCTATCCCACATTTGAAGTTGTAAATGTGAAATGACTGGGAGCCGTAGGCTAATGGAGCTGTAAACCCAGGGCTAAAGGGGGCTCTCAGCCTGGGGCCAAGTGTCGTGTGAAAAGCCATCTGGTAATCTGTGGCCAACTTTAGTCAGTCTTCAGTTAACTCTTATTAGATAGATAGAGAGAGATAGTGAGATAAAGAACAGCAGGACTATACGTGAATTATGAGTGTCTGGTATTTTTGAGACCTGGAAAGTAAATGTCAGCATGTAGCCTAAGTGCCTGCTGTTTTATTCCTAGATACTTAATTTCTCAAGTGAGAATGTGTTTCTCTCCACACACAAAACAAAGGAGGGGGACACATTATAATGCGATCATAGCTTTTCACTAAAAGATTGTCTTCTCTCTCCTGGAGTCGGGTAGACAATTGGGCGTTGTCTGCAGAATATTCCTTAAAAAAGAGGAATATTCACAACCCAGCTGTAATAACCTCGCAGCATCATGTGCAGTGAACATTACAGATAGATGATTGTTGTGCCTAAGCTTTGCTGTGTTGTAGCTCCTCTATTTATAGCCAGTCCCAGCATTGTAAGCATTGTAAATACTTTGGCAACAAAGCCGTGCGTGCAACGTAAATTTGGTGAGAATGAGAAGGCAAGAGGGACAGATGTGGGTAAGAAGACAGGGGAGCATCTGTAGTTATTTTATTTAGTCTCATGTCAGTCATGCAACTCTTGATCTCAACTCAACAAGATTGCTGTCATGTCAGACCACAAGGAGCAATTTGGGACTCGGATGCACCCGTTTCGCAGCAGCTTTTTCCTACTGCATGTATGCAGCAGACGCGTATAGATAGGAATCTGCATTTGGCTGTTATCATGTTGGTGGCTTCAGTTGTGCCATGCCTCTTAGTGTAAACCCTTTACCATTCTCATCAAGTCTTTAATTAATCTGCTTCCTACATCGTAAGCTGCTTAGTAATTTCTCCCCGCCTTATCACACAGAAATAGTACATGATGTGGGGACGAGAGAACTCTTGCGATAGACATGGACGGATGTGTGTCTATGAATCCATGGAAAGACTTGACTGAAATCCGAGCAGCGTAATCCAAATCACACACTAATGCCAAAACTACGCCTTGCACAACATGTGACTGCACAGCCTTCTGTCTAATAAAGTGACACATCTTGCGTGTTTCAGTGTAAGAATTCAGTGATGGGGCTAAGTCTAATGCATGCAGACTTGACTTTTACCTCATAAGCATTGTTTTATGCCTGGAGTGATATGGTGACTCATGGTTTTACGTAACAGCCGGAGCCTGTTGGAAGGGGTATCGTTCATTAAAAAATGATCAGGGGTGATTTCAGAGTAGATTGGTGTGTTTGCAGGGATGTGTGTGTGCCAGGAATTCGGCTCAGGGAAACGATAACCTGAATATGTCTTTGCGGGCTCACACAAACACACACACACAAAACGTCACTCTTTTACCCCTGATATGTCATCTCTGTGCTTTTCAACAGAAGACATTCATACAGGACCGGACAGGACATTGAGAACTGTGGGACCTGCAGGGACTGCGCCTGCATCATCTACAGGTATGTGGATGGATGTGCGAGTGAGAATTTTTTTGCATATTTATCGCTTCCTTTACATGTGAGCACTGAGAGTGCAGTGCGTGTCACAGCACACAGTTATGTGCATCACTCTGTCATTTTGAATCACGTCAGTTTTGGGAGTTCAGCTTTATGGCTCGGTGGGATTGCCGTTCTGCTCCGTGTGACAGCACAGCACTTTGAGTATGGCCACTCATGGCACAAACACCGCTGCAGGTTTGATCACTTAACACAGTTATTATTTATTAAGACTCATCACACACACACTCTCTCTCAGATTTAATGAGGTGAACAACAACAACACAGATTTAAGTTTGTGTGCCCACTTGGTTTCCTCCCTCCCTCCTCCTCTGCTCGCCTCATTTTTCTACTCTCCTTATCTCTCTTTTACACACACAGATGCACCCAGTGTCAAACACACAAACACACACACGCAGAGTTACTGCATAATCATTCCGCAGTGAGATTTGAATTAAAATCAATCAATTAACAAACAGGATTTCACACTTTACAGGAGGGGGAAGAAAGGCAAAAAGAAAAGTGTGGATTGCTATGAAATTGAAATCCCTGCCTCTTAGTTGTAAATGTCAGAATTGCAAAGAGAAAAGGGAGGGGGGTTATTAGAGGAAGAAGCAAATCTTGCAGAGGGAGAGGAGAAAGAAACAGTGGAGAGAAAGGAAGAATAACATTCAGTGCTTACATGTACAAATATCATTTGATCATCACTGGATTAAACCTGGAAAGCCTGACGCATGAAATAAGTGACAGAGAATTTTATATCTATCTTTATTTAAAACTGGAGGTGTGAAACCTTTTGACCGAATTACAAAGAGGTAAATGGATATGCACTTCTGTAGCACTTTTCTGGTCTACTGGAAGTGCTTTTACGCTATACATGTCAAATTCACCCATTTACACATACATTCATACACTGATGGCTGAAGGAAGCATACAAGGTGCCACCTGCTACTCAGTTAACCTGATACCTAGAGATGCAGACTGCTGGTGATTGAACCACCAATTCTCCAATTAGTGGATGACCCGCTCTAGCTCCTTAGCCACAGCTATAAATGAGATTTCAATTTGCACTTATATTCTTCCGTATCATATATTATACATCCGACTTTCACAGCAATTTATTTTTCTCAAGTGAGCTTTTCATAGAGACAGAATTATACAATGTAAATTTTATTTCCTCTTTGTTTATTTGTTTTTTTTAATTGATTTGTTTTATAAATGTACATATATAAGATATTATTTATGCATATATAGTGTATTTATACTGTACATTTATATTGTGAATATATCGATCTATTGCATTTTTCCGCATTTAGTTATTTTATTTATTTATTGCAAGTGGCAACTCCAGGGTTAAAAAACGAATTAACAAATTAATTAAAAAATTGTGTAGTTTCTTAAATGGCCACTTGAGGCTGGCTCCTGAAGCGAGCCAGTACCCCATAGACAGCCTGGAACAAAAAAAAAAATGTTTTGGTCTCTTTTGCTAATTTTAACATTCATGATGTGAAGTGTACGGGTTTGCATTTTTATACAACTCACCCGTTTACATTAATTAAGGCTTGAAGTTGCACGTATTTAAGGGCGTGGCTGCATCACCACAGTCTGTGAGTAAGAGCCACCCTTATATACTTTCATGTAGGGGAGAGCAGTGTGTCAAAACTTACAAAGTGAATAATCAGTCTGCTAAGGTAAGAGCTAATGATGACCCAGTGGCAACTGCTTTTGCTGAAAAATAAAGCCAACATGGAAGTGCCAAAAACTGTAGTTTTTTGAATGGCCATTTTACACTAGCTCCTAAAGTGAGTCAGTCCCCATAAACCCCCATTTTACAATACCTAACTTAACAGTAGAAATAATCATGTTTACAGCCTGCTACAAAAAACAGTTTTGGTCCCTACAGCTAATGTCAACATTCATGACAAGCGTACACGGGATGTTGGTTTTTTTTTAAATAACTCACCCATTTACATTTAAATAAGGCTAGGAGTTCCGCATATTTAAGGGTAAGGCAGCCTTTCTGTGAGGTGTCACCACAGTCCATGAATCCTCCACAGCTCCACCCTCTCCTCCAAACATGGTCACTTCTGGTTCCAAAAAATTAAGATGGTGACGACTAAAATGCTGAACTCACGGTGGCTTCATTCATTGTTTTTATAAAGTATATCAACTATTATAGTCATCACTATAAAGAGTGTCTGGCCTTTAAATCCGTAAACACATCTGCTGTGACATACTGTATACACACATTTTAACAACAAATTAAAGCTGCTTCAATCAAGCAAATATGTCGCTTAAAAACTGGTTAAAAAAAAAGTGCCCAGGAGCTCAGTTGGTAGAGCGGGCGCCCCATGTACAGAGGCTTTATCCTTGCCACAGCAGCTACAGGTTTGACCCCGACCTTGACCCTTTGCTGCATGTAGTCACCTCTCCCTCCCCCCTTCACACATAAACTATCCTATCTGAATAAAGGCAAAAAAGCCAAACAAAACGCAACAACTTTTAACTTCAACAATATTAGCCAAATGACTGGATTGGTAAGTCATGTGAGTCCCAACCAGGACCCCAGGAAAACTGCTCAGCCATGCAGCTAATTCTTCTCAGTGGCCGCTCATGATATTACTGCAAAAATATCCCCTGTTGCCCAAAAAGCACTTTACCCATAGACCGCCATTGTAAAAGAGACGTCTGTAAAACTGGACAGCACACCTTAATCTGTAAACAAGATCAATTATGACTCTTTATGTCATGAATCTTTGAACAGTGGTGGATATATATTTGTGAAATAGCAATTTAAAAATCTGTCATCACAATGTTAAAATCTATGAGCCAAGCTGGAAATTACGGATGGGGCCAACAGGAGAAACACCACATACTCAGTGAGCCACATGACGCAAAAGTAAACTGGTAAACATGTACCACATTGTTTACCATAGGTTTTTCAGGTCATTATTGATCTTGTCTCAGAAACAAATGGTGTTGTACAGTTACTGCAGTACTCTGATGATTAAAACTCTCATGTAAACACCTTACAGGGGTTATGTCAAATTATGTCATAAATCTGAGGAAGCATAACCCAATTAAAGGGCCAAGATTCATCATCAGTCTTCTTAATTGTGGACCGGAGCTGTGAAATGTGGCGTGTATACAGCTTCGACTGATTGCTTTCAGTGATTTGATTGTGCATGCTCACCTACTCGCTCATTTATTATTTATTATTCGGTAGCGCTAATAAGGTGTTTCCTGTAGCTACAACACATCCTCAACATTAACCTGATTGTCGAACAAATTCAATTATTGCCGAAGTTTAAATGACTATATCCCATATATAAATGATTCATTCTAATTTGGTTATTTTCAGTAATTTATTTATAGTGCTTATGCAAACTTCCTCAATCAAGAAAGAGAGAAGAAGAAGAAGAAAGGCAGTTGGGGACGACGAGGAGAAAGACAGTTGAGGATAAGAGGGAAAAAAGATCTGTGAGAAAAGATGTGAGATTTAGAAATGAGAGGAGAGAGAGGGAGGGCAGAAGGAGAGAGTGAGAAGCCCAAAAAGAAAATGATTCATTCAGAAACTAAATACAGCTTCATCTTGAAAGATCAGAATATTACAGCGCGGGTTTACTGCTCAGGAATGTCGGTATGAAGCAGCGATAGTATCTCATCTTGAAGAAAGGGAATAAGAAATACAGATGATGCCTGGCGTGAGAAATATTACACTTAATATCACAGTGCTCAATCCCAAGCCTCTGTTTTATGGTCAGATGATGACTTATCGCTCCATCAACCTGTCGAGTCGACATGCTTCTTTCATGTGTGACAAGAGGATTTTCCAGCCTTAAAAGGGGAGGAGATTTTCTTTTCTTTGAGGCTCAAGTTGAGCTGAGTCTAAAAAAAGAGAATTTGGCAGCAATAGAGAAGAAGGTGTTGAAGGAAGACGAGGAAGAAAAAAAAAAGATAAAGTGAAACCCGGAAAGGAGTGAGTGATGGAAAAGCCATAAAATCTGACAGGACAGATTCCATCAATTAAAAAAGCTTCTTGAAGAAGTCTTAGCCCTCAAAGAAAAGCACAGCTCAGCACATCACACAGTATCAATCTCGCTGAAAAGCTCCGACAGCAATATATTTAGGGGGAAAAATGAAAATCATTTTCATGCAAGAATTTTCGTCCTCGCCCAATAAGCCGCTGCAAAATTTGACCTGAAAAAATCTAATGTCACAAGACTGCATTTTAAAGCTGATATAATCAATATTGTTACATTAATAATCTGTCAAACATGTTATGTGAAGGAGGTCGCTCATACACTACTGATGAACCCACAGATGTTTCCCTCAGCTGTGCAGAACGTTCAGCACCTTTCAGCTCATTGTTTTGGTTTTCTGGCCCTCAACTTCAATGTTTTGGTTCATTCTCACCACTCTCAAGTCATTACTTTCAGCCACAGAAGGCAGGGATGTAAACAAATTAATAATTGAATTAACAATTAACAGGCCAACATCATTTGGATGCTAATAGATGATGCAGGAAAACATCCTAATGTTTGCAGTATATTTCATCCAGTCATCCTCTCATTACAGATACCGTTTTTTTTTTTAAAAAGAAATCGTGCGCTACGCTCAGTGCAGTTCTGATTTGTAATTTCCTCACAATTTAAACCTTGTGTTCTATTTTCCTGCTCAGTAACAGAGCTTTTATTTAGATTCACTGTACTTGTTACTTGTTTTCCTTTTTCTTATAAATATATGTATGAGGAGTATAAATGGCAGTAGGAAACAATATAAGGCACAAAATTAAGCAGACTAGGCAAATTCTAACAGCCTCCTAAATACACACACACACACACACACACACACAAACCAGGGATTGTACCCATTATCATTATAAGACAAAGTAAGCTGTGAAACAATAAAACACAATAGATATGGTGAATTATTGATACGAGATGGTCATTTTTAAAACATTTTTTATTGAATTTACAGAACAATTACTGTATTGTGATGTGCGTATACTGTTGAGAATAATATATGGCGTGATAGAAGAGTTTGGTTGTATCGCCTGCCCCTAGAATGGAGTATGTAAGAGCTAAAGAGCCAGATATTTTTGGAGAGCGGAGACCAAAACAAGACTAATAGGTGGGTAAATATAATTTGTCAACAGGCCAAAAACACCTCTAAATGAATGCCACATGATGAAGTTTCAATCTTGTGATCAAAGTGATCTCTCTTTTTCAATACTGCTGCTGTTCTGTTAATGGTTTTCCAATAAATGATAAATATAGAAACTCCTAACCAACCCATATCAGTTTCAGGTTAAAAAAAAAAACTTCTGGCCATAAAATAGAAATAAGTATAAATAATAATAATAATAATAATAATAATAATAATAATAAATAAATAATACTAATACACAACTAAATAAATAATCTAATGCAGCTCCAAATTTATATATATTGAATATGTTACTTATAAAACATTGCATTAAAATCATCAGTGTTGAGTTTGAACAGAAGTGAGCATAATAGATAATAGTTTTTCCTGTTTTGTTTGGCAGTTTTTAAAAATAAAAAAAAAACAAATAAAAAGGGATATCTAAAGTAGGTAAATAGCAGGAAATAGCGATCAAATATAGTGAGATAAAAGTCTAACAAAAACTATTAATATGTAAAGTACAAAGCAGCAGTGATACATTTGTGTTTAAGTGTGTCATTGTGTGTTTGCACACTGAGCTTTGTTCTCCAGCTGCTCAGGACATCTTTCAGGGCAAAGCTTATATAAAAATGCTAATGACACTTTAAGCATGCAAATATAAATACTAGTGGCTACACAACGTAACATTTTGAACATTTTGTACCCAACCAAGACTCATAAATAAGCACTTCATTTGTTCTGGTTTTCAAGGGTTTCACATTACATGAAGAATAATGCATGATGCATCTGATGTTATTTATCCAGCACCAGTGGCACATTAACTGCATGATAATACGTGAATCTGATTGTGTGGCCGCGCAGGGGTGTTAATTAGCGGGGGAGTTGTGATTTTTCCTTTTTGCTAATGGCAGATGTGCTGGATGGAACAAAGTAGGGTCTAACAAGGAACTGTTGTGCTTAATCCCCGAGGAGTTTTGCGGAGACGGCAGCCTAATCAGATCTGTACTCCGCTGCTTTATCTCTGCTACGGCTCTGTCTATTGCTCGATCACGCATTTCGCTGGAGGAGCTCGATGGGCTGCTGCTCTGAAATGGATTAATGACTCTCCGGACCATACGTTTTCTGCTAAACTATAAGTCCACTAAGAGTTTTTTGCCTTTTTTTTTTTTTTTTTTTCAAACACAATCCGTAATCGCCTTCGCTGAACAGCAGATAATTGAGAAAAGGCTTGCTGAGGAAGCATTCCTGCTCTTTTTCTCTTTTCCTGCTAGCCGTCTGTTATCGTTGGGGATGCCACTCACGCTTGTTTGATATCTGTACTGTGGCCTCGTTTCACACTCGCATTGTTTTCTCTCTGTTCCTCTCATTCACAGTCTGTGCTGACTCTTTTAGGCATCCTATTTGTCAATGAATGCCTCTTCACATCATTGATATGAATATGCATGTGGTGGTGGTGGCTGTTGGGTGGTGGATTCCTCTGCCGAGTCTTCAAGACTCGTAGGACGAAGGCCGCAGACTGATCCATCGGGAGGGCTTGAGACGAACATTTTGTGACAGCGCCTACAGAAACAACTCATCACTCGCCATTCTCACCACACACCCATCATGAATCAGCGCTTCCTGACACACATCTCCACTGACACAACATCGCATGACGGGGCCGGATACTCACACGCTGTCCTTCGATTGCGATAGACCAGAGAGTGAGTTGGTGGAGCATAAGAGACTCCTGAGACTGGGCATGGTGTGTGTGTGTGGGGGAATTTGGGATGACTCTTAATGCATCTCAATAGCTCCAACTTTCTCACCGCTCATTCACTCTCCTTTCTTTTTTTTTAAACTCTAGTGTGCGGTGAAATATTCATCCACATTAAAAATTAATCACGATGGCTTTAAAAGATTTTAAAAAGTAATAATAGTGTTAAAGGAGACCAGGAGACATCTTACCGTTGGCTCGGCGCGGGTGAAGGATGGCTGCCAGACACGTTTGTCCGATAGATCCCCGTGATGGAGCAGCGCTGCACGTCTTGCATGCTTAAACAGGCGGTATAATGTAGCCTGATGAGTTGCAGAGGGAATTAACTGATGACTGCGTTAAAAATTTTCAGTGGTGGATGAGGTATCTGAAAGCCATACTTGAGTAAAAGTACAGATATCTTAACAGAAATTGACTTTGTTAGAAGTTAAAGCAACTTGTTAGAATATTAGGTGAGTAAAAGTCTTAAAGTATCTAATATTTACTGTTCTTAAGTATCAAAAGTATTTTGAATCTGTTAAATGCACTTAAGTACTGAAACTAAAAGTACAAGTAAATGCTGTTAACAAAAAAGCAGGTGGTCAGAATTGTGCATATTATGAAGTTTATTTCTTCATAACATATACCTTTAAAAAGGGAGTATACATGACACTTGAAGAAATAAATTTAAGTATTTTACCTTCAATCTTCAGTTCATCCTTTCCTCTTTTCCTTCCAGATTTTGTAGTAGGTAATTGAAATGCTTGGGGGAAATGTAGTGGAGTAAAAGTATATATATTATTTAGGAAATTGTAGTGTCGTAAAAGGGAAAGTTGGTAGAAATATAAAAAACTCAAGCAAGGTACAGATACTCCCAAAAAATACTACGTTATATTAAGGAAGATTTATTACTTTGTTACATTACACCACTGAAAAATCCACCGTGTGGGGAAATAACACAATGTTTCTTTGTATATCTGAGTCGAGGGCAAATGGCGAAGTCTTACTCCAAAGTGGAGAATCTAGTAAGAACAATGTATAGTGTCTTTGCTGCCACTAAAGTCAGTGTGAAGAGCAGTGGGCTGTGGTGCGTGGAGCCTCATTCACACTCCTCCTGCCCTCTATAATGTGCTTCTGTCTACTTCCCCGTCTCCAGAGTGCTACTCCTCAGCTCGGGCTCACTTTTCCTTTCACCGCCTTTGATTCACTTTCTCATGTGGCCCAGAAGGGCATAGCAGTCCAATTCAAATACTCTCCACATGGTCCCAACACTGGCCTATAGCTACTGACAGCTCCTCATTGTCCCGGTTTTATCCGGAGGAATACGGTACTTTACAGACATCAGAAAGAGGCGCCTTTTCCAGTAGATTGCTTGTGTCACTTCCTCCACTCCCCCCCCCTCGCTTTTTCTCCGTTTTTCTGCGCTTTGAATATAAATACATTTCACACCTAAATGGGGATGAGGAGAAGTGGTGCAAACTTGCAGCCCCGGATTGGGTGTAGGAGCAGCGGGAGAGAGGGGTGAGAGGAGCGTCAGAGAGGAGGTGAGGAGGAAAGATTGCCTCGGCAGCTGCTTACAGATTTGCTTTCCCTTCCACGGCCAAATGAAGCAGAACCCGAGGTGTTTCAGTGCACAGTTTATTCAGGGAAACCAACATCTGCACTATAACATACAGTGTGCAAATGAGCAGAAACTTGTCCAAAATAAATCTGTGACTCGGTGTGTGTGTACGCATTTCTGCTGAGCTCCTCGGGAACACAGCGGTGTGTGAGCAAATTATAGATGAAGTTCTCATGTTAACGGTCACAGGGATATTTCTGAACCTGTATCCAGCCTCCAGCCATTCATTAAACATTGACAATTCTCTGCCATTATCATAACAGGCAGTGAAAAGACCTGACTGAATAGAATATAAAATGAAATCCCAGGGAAAAACAGAGGTTAAGAGAAAGGAGGAGGAGAGGAAAAGTGCATCTGTATTTGAAGAAGCAACAAAGCAAAGGAGACAGATAGGAAAAACACAGCCGAGTATACATTACAGTGACAGAAAAAATACTGTGTGTGTGTGTGTGTGTGTGTGTGTGTGTGTGTGTCTTTTGTAAGATACAGAGAAGACATAATATGAATTTTAAAAGCTACTTTAAAAAACAAATCAGGCATCCCAGTATACACAGAATTTATGTTCATATTGTATTATTCTGCCCTTCAAAATGTACATCCAGTGCTACATTTTGGTGTAGGAGGTAGTTTGTCCAATGTAGAAACTCGTGGAGGTCAGGGTGGTGGATAGACCTGTAGCAAGTCCGGCTGTCATAACTTAAACTGCTCTATGATCTTTACTTTAGTTAAAATTTTTATACTAAAAATGTATCAAACGACAATGTGATAACATTATAAAAAGGGGTCGTTCAAAGTGACAGACCTACAGAGACTTATCAGCTGAATATGCATCTTCCTTCAGCTTTACTGTGCTTTATATTGATTTTTTGGTTCATTGTTTAGCTGTTTGGCAACTTTGCAGTTTTGGGTCATTCACCTCTTTCCTAATGTCATGTTCGGTTGCAGCAGGCGGCTGCTTCTAGTACGAATGCTCTAATAAGCAAAATAGTACCCAACCGGCTCAGGATCAAACAGCAGACAAACAATTGTTTTACCGATAAAGTAATGTAGAAAAACGTTTTTAGCTGCAACCAACAGCTATAGCTCGCTCTGTCAGTTGGTTATCAAAAATTTGCCCCTTTTGCCCTAAGATGCTGAAATTTGGCTTTGAGGTCAGTTGTGTTAAGGTGTGTGTTAGTGTCATAGACTCTGTAAAATAATGGATGCAGCTACCGTGATGTCACCCACTGGTTTGTGGACAGCTATTTTGAAGCCTTGAGTTCGGCATCTTGGCTGTCGCCATCTTGGGTTTTTTTGGAGCCACAAGTGACCGTAGTTGTACAAGAGACTGTAGCTGTGGAGGAGTGAGGGGTGGATCTCAGCATCTGCAGACAGCCTGTCATTCAAAGCCCTTAATTATGTATCTGTATAAACAAGATAGTTATGTCATGAATATTGAAATTAGCTATAGAGACCAAAACTGGTTTTTGAACCAGGCTGTAAACATGTTGATTTCTGCAGTAAAGCTGAGCAACAGCTGAGTAACATGGGGGTCTATGGGGATTGACTCACTTTTGGCGCCAGCCTCAAGTGACCATTTGAGCTACTGCAGTTTTTCGGCACTTCCCCATTGGCTTAATTTTTCAGCCTTGGAGGTTGCCATTTGGTTTGTGTTTATGCCATTAGCCTGAAAAGGGGAATTATTGTTTCTTGATGGATTCCAAGACTCGCTCAATATTCAGTGGGTCACAAGCCAAACAGTTGGCTGGGAGCTGGCAAAAAGAGAAAACAGTTGTATGAGGTAGCGGCTATCGCAATGTTATGGTTGATTCAAGAGTGGGCAGCATGGCATGATTCATCAGTAGTTTTGATGTGGTTAATGGAGGGCATGTGTGGTTAGGTTGAGGCAACAAAAGCACTTTGGTTAAGATTGGGGGAAAAATTCATGGTTTTGGTTAAAAGTTAATACAATACAATCTTTTCCTAAACTTAACCAAGTTATAAATGCTTTGTCTGCTATGAGGAGATATTGTATTACAAGAATGGATGCTGTAGGCAAAGGTTTTTTGCTTCAATCATTATCATTATGAAGTGAATATTGATGGCACAATGCAATGGCAATCGAATAATGATCACCAGTGACGTTTCTAAAAAATTGGAAAATTAGGCTGGGTTTAGTGCACACAGGAAGTGCGTCAACCATTGCACAACCAAGACTAGAAGAGGAAAGCACTTTTGTGTAGCGCAGTACCATCAATTGCTTTCTCAAGTTACCTGTGCTGTTGGTAGCTGCCTGTCTCTGAGGAAAACGTGAAGCAATGGGGTTGTCTGTGCAACATTGGTACCGACAGTAATGCTCTGTTTCTGTTTTTGTCTGTTTCTACGCTAATAGAAAATCTAATCTTTATATCATGTTTGTCATTTTGCTGCATGGGAATCTAATCCCACATGGAAAAGCAGGACCATATATAGAATCATAAAGTAATACTACTACTACTACTACTACTTCTACTACTACTAATAATAATAATATAACATTAGTTATACAGAATTTTGTTTTGACAAACAAAGCAAAGCGGAAATGGGATATATAGAAGGCAATACAACAAGAGAAAGCCAAACAATCCTACTGAACACAAGAGCAAAAAATTAAAACAAGAGGACAAATAATGCAAGATGCAGGATGCAAAATGCCAGTTTAGAATAATACAAACAAGTTCTAAATCAACAAAAGCAATAAAAAGGAAATAAATTAAATAAAACATAAATAAAATAGGCAAAATAAATGAAAACAGTAGTACCATATATAGAGGTATACAGTATAACATTGAGGTATTATCACAGCATGGAAACACACTGAATGAGTATTGAAAACTCCCAGCCATCAATAATATCAAAATGAGGGTTGTTATGATGAACCGTCTAAAACAAATACATTAAAATTTTTGTGGAGTGTTTATGCTTTAAAGAAAGAAAATAAACTGTATAAATTTAAGATGCCAAATTTTCAAAAAGAACCTTGCTCAGTCAATAATACACTTATTGAACCCTGAAGTTAAGCCAAACAACATCAGGATAATCTGCAGACTGCAGAGCCGGGATTTACTTTTCTCTGATATTTCAAATCGCCAGGTCGTCCATATCTGACAGGAAATTGATCCAAACAGATTTTCTCCTTGCTGCGTGTCTTAAACCAAAAATAGAGAGAGAGGGGGAGAAACAGAGAAAGACAGAGATAAATAGAAGCCGATTGAAAGACAAGAGAGTAAAATAAGAGCTGGTGTGTTTTTAGTTTAACTGGATATGAGGTTTTCCTTTCTCTAAAGAAAGATTTGTCAGATTCTTGACTTTGACCTTTTGCTAACAACCCTGTCAGAGCTTTCAAACCTGTGTGTGTGTGTGTGTGTGTGTGTGTGTGTGTGTGTGTGTGTGTGTGCGTGTGCGTGTGTGCGTGCGTGTGTGTATGTGCGCCACTTCCCCCGTGGATGAGGCTGATAATGGAGAAGTGGTGTGTGTGAAATGTGTAAAGGGCAGGGCAGGCAGTTCTTCTGCAGTAATCCATCTTTACTTCAGGGCTGAGCCACGGAGCAACAGGCACCTCGCAGGGGAGAGGGAGAAAATACACTGTCGGCATCACTCTCATTCATACCAAACTACATAGACGAAATACTCAGCCAGCAGGAGCACGAGATTTTCACAGCGAGAAAACAAGAAAACAGAAATGACGAGTATTATTTGTTATGTATAGTCTTGTTTTCCTCTTGCACCGCTGACAGCACGACAGTTACAAAAAAAAAAACAGGCACAGTGGTGTGTGAAGTGTTTGCAGTGCATACATCTAAAAAACCGCATTTGTCTCGGGCCATTCAATGGAGATGTGAAACCGTAAAAATTCTTATACATTCTTACAAATGTGTATCCATCCACCCAGGAGTTTGTTTGTGTGAAGAAATGACAGATAGAGGGCTGGGCGTGAAACAGAGGAGAGAAACTCAGTGAGAGAAGAGGGAGAGCAAGAACCCTTGTTCATGCTTTTTGGCAATAATCACAGAGCCGACCTCGTGCCAACAGTGAGTGCCAGATGGTGCCCATCACCATTGTGCCATGTCTTTGAAACGGGGAGGAGAGAAGAAGATCAAGAGTGGCATGTGGAACAGGGAAGCACTGCCTAATGTGGATGATGTGTCATATAAATACTAATCACGCTAGAATCACACCCACAGCTAAATTAGATCCCTAAAGCTCTTCCACTCGCACCCACTCTCAATCTTCTCCCTGCTTTGGCACCGAGCGTATGTCATTATCAGAGATGATCGATAGACGAGACCTTAAATGCTGAATGCTAACACGTTCATTACTGGTTAATAAATCATTTCCCAGAGTTTCATAATTCTAAGAGTTTTTTTTAATCTGGGTTGCCAGGTTGTGTGAAATCCCTTTCATGAGCGTGGGGCAATGCTCAAAATGAATTAGTTTGTACAACATGTCATCCCACCTCGTCTGCAGGCAAACATGTTAATAGCTGTTCTGACAAACTCAAAGGCGAAATGGAAAGTCGTCCGTAGACACGATTATTGTTCAAATGGGGATGATGGTTCACAATTTTAGACTATCTGTCTTAGATGACACAGTGAAAAAAAGAGAGTCTGAGAGACAAGTTTAAACCCTGCTTACTTTTGCACCTCCACAAAATTCACAGACTTTGGGGATTTATTCATTTCCACCATTTTTTAACCTTATGATCTATGAATATTTTGGGTACAAGTAATACTGGCCTTACTTTTTAAGCAATTGCACTGTCACAGAAACATTTCCGTTGTTAGAATGAAATCATGACCGTTTTTCCTCAGTTGGTGTTTGCTCCCGTGTTCTACACTGTTTGATGTATGTCAGTCATAAAATCTTTGTCTTGACTCGATGAACATGCTTAATATCATTGTGAGTCGGGCTGCTGTGGTACACTGCTTTCAACGTATACCATTGTATGAAAATTGATGGTTATCATACCATTTACATTTGCATATCTAAGGTTTTGATAAAAATATGCAACCGGACAGAGAATCTCACCTGTGCATGTGTCTGTCAGATTTTTTACCAGTACTTCCAATAAAAAAGGTTTCAGTTAACCTCTAGAATTATCTGTTTTCATTCGTTTAAGGGTCGCTGATAATGATAATAGTAGTTATGAATTACCTTATACTGTGAAACCGTGATATTTTGAGAGAGAGTAATCTTAATGTTAAAATGTCATAGAGTTGAAACCTAGTCTTGGCTTATGCAAATACTGAAGATTAATGCTGAGAACATTGTCAAAAACCAATAGCTGTCCTTTCTCCAGAAACAAAGGAGAAGCAATAAACCCGGTAGACAGTAGGGATGCACAATATTGAATTTTTTGCTGATATCCGATATGCCAATATACAAAAACTCATTCGGCTGGCAATTGATACGTATAGGGATATATCCACTTTTTTCCCTGCCCAATTTTAGTGATCAAAAAGTCTGTTCTGTAGTGGAATTAACGTCATATCATGCATACGCTTATCGTGATGGCCCACCAGCAGATGGAGACATGAAATACAATGCTTGTCAATGTAGGTAATATTTATTCATTGTGCAAAATAGGAAAAAACATGTTGGCCGATTCCAATAGTTCATTTTAAAGCCAAAATTGGCCGATACAGATGACCTACCGATATTAACTTGCATCCTTAGTAGGCTGTAAACATGGAGGAGACTCAGGGGAGGTCCTAGAACACAAACAAGTCTCAGTCCACTTGACTGTTAAAAAGACGGAGAAACTGGTGGAGTTTTGAAGTGAAGAAGTCCGTGTTTAATTCAGTGTGTACCAGCACATCCACCAACCACTACTTATTTTACAGCAAACTCTCATCATTCTTTCCCATGATTTCCTCCTACTAAAACCAACAGAGACTGGTAGCAAGTTGAGGCGACAAAATACAAATGTAACATTTGTACACAAACACAGATAATTAATATTAATCTTTATGGATTATAGTAATGCCGAATTGACTTTGTCGTTTTTTTTTTTGTGAGTTTGGCGTAATATTTTCCACCAGGAGCAGGATGGAATATAATCACAAAAGAAATCTTGTTTTTGTCTTGCAAATGGAGAGCTCAATAATCTATGCAAAATCTTGTTTGTGACCAAAAACACATTTTGTCTTTATGTGTGTGAGGATGTCAGACTATTGTCTTTTAAAAGTATTTTAAATGTCTTTTTAAAGTCTTCTAGTGTATGGTAGCTGTTAAATACAGCTAAAGATGTATTTTCTCACAAAAACCACACGTCTTGGCAGAGCCAACAAAACATCTAAACAAAGCAAACCACTGTTTTTCTTAGATATGTCCATTATATATTTTCTGACCTCTGAAGTGATCCAAAGAATCCCATTTAGGTAAAACAACAACAACAACAACAACAAAATACTTGTGTTAATCTGCTCCCTTTTTTTGTCTTCCAACGATCCTCCCACAGCTCACCTCAGCCCTAAATCTCCATTACCCCTTCAGACTGTCGTTATCTGTCCCACCTCCAAATGCTAGAGAGGTGAAACTAAAAACACCCCCTTCACACTAATAACTATGTGGAGAAAGCCTCCGTACGTTGGTATGTGTTTATGAATGAGTGTGACAGAAATAAAGATGGATTCTAACTGCTAGTTGTTGTTTTTGTCAGGTGGCAAACTGCCACCCTGCCGTCACACCCCTCTCTCTCCAATCCCCTCAATAGCCACTCATCCATCAGAGCCTTCCGCTCCAGCAGCTATCACTCAATACCTCAGCAGTGCTGAGGACAAACAGGTACTGCGTGCAACCAGCCGTCACCTTTTGCCTTTTAATTCACCTCAGCAGACGCACGGCTCAGCTCATTTATCATGTTAATGTCCAGGTGACTTTTGAAAATCTCTGCAGTACTTTTGCATGTACCCGTTGCTGAGCATTGGATAAATATCCACTGGGCGTGGGTGCTGAGGACAAATCCTGGCTTGCATGTTAGCACAGATTGGGTATGCACACCTCATCACATATGTTGCACTAAATTAGGCCCACAACAGCTCCGGGAGGCCGATCACTAAATTTTGCTCCAATTTCCTCAAAACAAGCACACAGCTATAATTGACAAAGATCTGGACTGATTTGTGTTTAACCATGCTTGCTGAAAATTTTCTGTATTAAGTGGGTTTTCTGTCGGGAAATTTTACTGTTTGGTTCAATCTCACTGCTCTCATATAGCGTCGTGTTTGGCTGCTGCAGTATTTCTGCTCTGTTGTAAACTTCAGTTTCAGCACCAACATAGCAGATAGACATCAAATGGCCTGTGAACATGTTGGAGCATTTAGGAGCTAAAGAGCCAGATATTTCCCAAAGGAGAGAGTGGAGACCAAAACAGAGCCAGAAGCAGAGTGATTATTGGACTGATATTTATCAGGTGGGCTGAAACACAACTCTAAATGAATGCTCATGCTGCTTTTTTTTTGCTTTTTTTTGTCTGCTCAATGTGTAAATAGGCAATTGCTTTACCGTATTAGCCTAAAGGAATAATTTTCTATTTTAGAGGCTGGTGGATCGATACCAAAATAATGATACTACAAATACTATGGTGATGTTTTGGAGATAAATTTTAGCGGTAATAGGAAAAAAAAGAAAAAAAGGATTTTCTCTTCTATTTTTTTTTTGTTGTTTTTACCAATTTTGTAAACGACACTCCGTTGTTGTAAATGCATCCAGTGTGTGCTCCTCCTCTGCAGTTGTTGGGCGCACTCAAACAACATCTATGTCTACCGCGACAAGTGCCCTGACTAGTTTAATCCGACACATAATTGCAGTGATGGCTGAGCGAAAGACAAAAAAAACACAAAAAAAAAAGAACTAGAAGCTACAACAGAAAAGGAGATGGAGTAGGAAAATGCCTCAGCATCCAGATCATGGACAGTATAACTAATAGACTTAGCTACTGTGACGTCACCCATTGGTTTGTGGACTGCCGATTTGAAGCCTCAAGTTCGGCATTTCGGCTGTTGCCATCTTGTTTTTTTGGAGCCAGAAATGACCGCATTTTGACAATGCGAGGGGTGGATCTGATTCACAGACTGTAGAAACACCTTACAGAAAGCCTGTCACTCAAAGCAGCCCCAACCTTAGATGCATAACTTTAAGCCTTAATTAAATGTAAACGGGTGATTTACATAAAAATTCATCCCCGCACAGTTGTCATGAATATTGAAATGATCTATAGAGACCAAAACTGATTTTTGTACCAGGCTGTAAGCATATTTATTTCCACTGTAGAGTTTGGCATTCTAACATGGGGGTCTTTGGGGATTGACCCTGTTTCGAGCCAGCCTCAAGTGGCCATACAGTTTTATGCACCTCTGCATTGTCTTCAGTTTTCAACCCTGAAGGTTGCCATTTGGTCATCATTAACTGCTACTTTATCAGACTGATTATTCACCTGATAAATTATGACACACTTTTTTCCCATACATGAAAGGACACAAGCCAATTTAAATGATAGAAAGTATCCATATTATTAGTAATGATATTGGTATTAAAATTGCCATTGGTATCAATATTGGTGAGTTTTGCCCTGTATAAGTTCAGATCAAAACCTAAATTTGTGGTATTAACCACACCTCTATTTTGGGAAACAAGTGTAAAGAAACAGTTGACTGTGTTTTGGTAGGGTCATGAACTGGATTATTCCTTGGCCTTGCCTCTGTTCAAGAAATAGTGCGGTACATAATCCCCCTGTAAAAAAAAAAGACTTGGTTTTATGCGTAATGCTAAGCTAAAATAATTAGCTGCTTACACTTTATTCATATACAGACATGAGAGTGGTATTGATTTTCTCATGTAAATTTCCGTCAGAAAGCAAGTAGGCTTAAAAAATATTGAACTATTGTTCTAAAAGGTGACTATATGTCATTGTTGAATTTGCAGCTTGTTTCCTCTGCCCCCAGGTGGCCAAAAAATGAGTTATTCCAGGTTTAAGAAATCAGTTACCATAACCTTATTTCATTTTCGCACTAATTCTTTTAGCCACACATGATGTGAGTTGTCAGGAGTCTGCATCTCACCCACCACTCCCTCTGTCATGCTACATTTAATAATCAGGTCGCTCAAAGCAGCTCCTGACAGACGCAGTTGGGTGATAGCAGCATGCTCGCGCAGTGAACTCCCAAAGTAAACCAGTAATGAGTGTGAATTCACAGTGAACAGCTTTTTTCCCCACTGAGCAGATCCGGGATGCTCGCGACTGCCAGCCTCGCATTTGGCTGCTTTTTCAGTGTATGCAAGCTTGTCTCGTTTATACACTTTGTTCAGGATCTTCCCATGGTACAATGAGCTCTACAGAGTAAACAAAGCACTGAGAGTTAGACCACAATAGCAGGTCAAGTCTTAAGCTGGTACGGGCTAACTCTGATGGGACCTTAAGCTCCTGGCCTACATCTGCTTTTATTTCTTCATCCCTAGCTTATGCTTCCTCAGCAATCAATCTTAACCTCGCTTGCTCCTTATTTACGCAGCTATTTGATGCAGAGGATTTTCTCTGATCTTAAATCTTCCAGGTTCTTCGTCTGGTCTCCTCAATAAACAACATTTTATGTTATTTATTCATGCGGACCGAGAGAAATACAAACAAGGTGAGAGTCGGCACTCTCTCTCGCTGGGAACGGTTGCGCTGTTGTTTTTTAAAAAACAAAGCCCTGTGGAAAGTGCCAGAGGTCGCTAATAAGGTCACATTAGTCAAATCTATGTGGGTAATTGCTATGAAAATGTAAATATTGGGCATTCATAATCACACAATGGAAAAAGAGGCAAGCCAGAGGACGGAGATGAAGGTAGGGACAGTAACATTAAAACTATACAAGGTTATTTAAAAACATCCACAACAGGTTTCCTTTTGTTTATTCTGAATTGCTGCCAAGCATTTCAGCACTTAGTTATGAAGCCAAATGTATTGACCTTGAAAAAGGCCAAGTTTGTATCCCGGCGCACATAGTTTCAATACAATATATTGTTCTGCCTAATGCTGAGAGTTGTTCTTGAGTAATGTGATCTGATGTGCATTTAAGCTTTTAGCATCCTATGATTAACATAAATTATATTGCATAGTCAAACTGTACGTGGACAGCATAACTCATAGGATGACGTGTCCCTGAGGTATTAGTCATGTTTACAGTGTCAGTATCTTTCCTTTCTTGCTCCGTCACACAATCTCCTCCCAGCGATCTTGGTTCTTGGTTCTTGCCCGAGTCCACCTTATTAGTGAAGCTTTCTATGTATCTTTAGTTTTTTTCTAATGGTGAATGGAGTTATGGATATTCAAGATTACTGATTTCAGCTCTGTGGTTACAGTGGGATTGACCTTCTGTCAATCACAATCATTTCAAGCCATCAGACTGAAGATGCCTCAGCCAGCTGTCAATAAGATGAACACAACAACAACCTAAACTGACTGCAGACTAGCTGACTGAGCATCTGGATTGAGATCGCACCTTAATTATGTCATTATCTTTCAATGTAAGACCATTTCTCATGATGACAGTTTAATTATCTGGAGCTTATATGTCATATTTAAGCCTGTCATTCTAAATTGCTGATTTAATGATATTATTTCTAGATATTCGATAATGTCTAAAAAATTGAAGTCCAGATGAAACAGCTTTTTTAAAAAGTGAAACAGAATAGGCAGGCAGGATATAACGTTGGGAGGAAGTTGATTTGATTGTTGAAAATTGATTGTGTCATATAACAGTGAGGTCCTGTGGTGTCATGTTGACAGGATTGTAGAAGTCCATCGTATGTTCCAAGTAATGTCAGAAGCAGTCCACTGTAAAATGTCCTGAGCATAATCTTGAGTTGCCAGTGGGCATGTAACCTCGGTATTTTGAAGGACTGACTGACCATGCTGTTGCTAGCCAGCTAATTTTATCTTAACGCTGTGCGGCTAAAAGCTGCAGCTTGATTGATTATTGGTTGAAACTGGTTGTTACAAGCTAAAAAAGCACATGTATTATGCTTTACTGAAAGAAAAACATGATTATTATGAACTATTTTTTGACACCTTAGTGAATAGGTGCAGAAAATGACCACATATGTGATCTAAAATGGTTAAAAAGGTGCATTTTTATTTCAACTTGACATTATTAATGTAAATGACTTATTGTCTTGTGAGCGTTTTTTTAGCCATGCTAAGCTGTGTGGATGGCAATGTCAATTTAACAGTGTTCAGACTGAAAAATCTCAACAATCGATTGGATTTTTGGACAAGCATTCATTGTCCCCAGAGGATGAATGCTACTTGGTTTGTTAATCCTTTAAGATTTCTTCTAGTGCCACTATGAGGTTAACATTTGTGGTTTTGAGTAAAATATTGTGACAAAAATGGGACTGATTGTCATGAAATTTGGTACAAATATCTATGCCTTTCCTCAAGATAGATTTTAATAGCTTATCCCCTTAATATTTCACAAAGCTCCACCATCACAATTTTAATGTGTCCAATACTTTTTCTACCAGAATTATACGCCAACCAATGGCGCTCCCATTAAAGTCAGCAGCACTTGTTTTTGTGTTTGCTGATAGGAAATATATGCATGCTCACACTCTAAGGTGGTAAATGTGGGACCTGCTAAACATCATGTTTACAATATTATGCAAGCATGTTAGCATATTTGTGTAAGAATTTAGCTCAAAGCAGTGCTGTGCCTATAAGTACAACCTCACAGAGGGGTTAGTTTGGCTGCAGTCTCTTAGTTTTTTATGTGGTGCCCTTAACTCTTTGTTAGGAATTGGCTTGTTGTTGTTTCCCTTTAGTGGTATAATTGTCTTACCACCAATTGAATCTTTTCTCTGCTTTAATTGCTCTAGGCCTGTAAAATACAATTACCCTTACTGTCCAATATTTCTAAATAATGCCCACAGAGTTTCTGCTTGACACAGACTTCACCTGACTGCCTTGAATGACTTCAGAAGTACTGATCAATGCTATACACCCCCTCCGTCTGCACTTTGCCTACAGTTTAAAGCATTATTTACCTCATCTTTGCCTCAAGAGTGAGACGAAAATAGGCTTACACCGTGACTAAACCTACAGCTGCACATATAGTGAAAATACATACAGCACACAGACAAACCCATACATACACTCTAATGCTTAAGCAACACATGAATCTGTATTTGAGAAATGTCTCTTTTATGTAGCATTTAGTATCGCGCTGCTGCAGACTTTATTAAAACGGAGGACCTAAACAAAATCACACCTAGTTGGAAAAATTACCATCTTGTGCGAGAATAGAAATTTACATTCAAACATTAAGTACACACACATTTGTTAACATCATACTCTACACACAATCAGTGCAATCTGAATGTCAATGCAGGTATTGAAGAAGGATCTTTAGAGGTAAAACACAGTCTGGGACGCTCTGTGTGACAGTTAAGCAGCTGGTGGGAAGAAGAATTTCAGGACAGGAAGCCCGATCCCAACGTCCCCATTAACGGACTCACGGCTTGAGGCACATTCCCACAAAGTCTGTGGGGGCTTAGGGCTCTAACAGAGTCAAATCTTGTAAATACATGAGGGCTCTTGTTTCTTTCAGACGTTTTGAGGTCTTTATGCACAGTTTCTGGAAAGCTGCATTTCTGCAGATTTGGCCTGAGGGAATTACCCACAGGTCATAGCCTTGTGACATTAAAACACAGGGTTGCCTGGGGGAACCCAGAACCAGCAAAAAACAAAATTAAACTGTATACAAGGAGAACTTGCACATGGATGTTCAGTCTGGCTCACTGAGCGTCCCGATGTGCCTAAGAGATTTAGAGACTATTTAAGATTTCGATTTTTTTCCCAAAGATAGATTCTGTCACTGAAGGTAGTTCTCATCAACCTGATGTTTGTTCAAGTAATCGTTTTTATGATAAAGTTCGGTTTTAAGAAGTTATTTGATTCTATAAAAAGGATATTTTTCCGCTCTAATTGAAAGTCGTGTTTGCCAATCCATATGCTCGTGTTCAGTGGGGCTGCTTGTGATTGGTTGAATGGGTGTTTTGGCAGGAACACCCCCACTGTAGAGATCACTACAGCGCAGACTGTATACGATTCGATGCGGTTAGAGTTCACTTACACGCCCTCTAGTGGAATTCTCCAGTAACTTGCATAGTCCACAGGCAAAAATGGCATTTGTTGTTCATGACACAAACATGTAGCAAAGCGAGGATATCACTGGCCTTAGGCTTTACGCTTCTTCCCCAGATACAGCAAGCAAGCAAACTTTATTAGATGGAGCGCAAAAAGATGTGCGGGAACACGGCAGGCAACAACAACATTCAGGGAGCCTATCAAGCTTCGGTCAAGCCTGAGGAATGACTTGCTGCTGCTCTGAAAATAGGTTGCAGTGCACAAAGCGTCGCAAAAACAGAGCCGTGGCAAGCATTTTTTCAAGTAAGCGAAACTGCCTAGGCTCTCTGCTGACATTAGGGGCAAATAAGGACATCTTCATTGGGATAAACTGAAACAATCTGATGTTCACTCGTTCACTTGTTCAAATCATGTCCAGTTAGGAAGAGGTGTTAGGGTCAGAAGAGTGAAATACCTCAAGGTACAGCCTGTTTTCCTCAGTAGTAATAGGAAGCTTGGTGTGTGTGTCTGTGTGTATGTGTGTGTGTGTGTGTGTGTGTGTGTGTGTGTGTGTATGTTGAGGGGTTACAGTAGTTGGTGGGATGTCTATGTGCTAGTGCACACACACACACACACACACACACACACACACACACACACACTGGTTTATCTGTTGTACTGTGTACATGCGTATGAATTTGTGGGTGTGGTACCTCGTCACAGATGAATACAGCTCTCTAAAGAGATTGACTGCTTGTGTAATTCCTGCTGAAATGAAATGTTCTCTCTCTCTCTTTTATAAAGAATATTCAGCCTATAGGACAGAAAATTGCAAAGATATTTTGAGTTGATTGCCTTTGCCCCGCTATATTTCTGCTGAAAGTCTCTCCACCACTCAGCAAAAAGCACAGAGGAGGAGGGATGGTGGAGAAATGATGATCTCCTGCTGGTGCTGTTGTATGAATGTTTTATAGATGGAAGGATGAAAAAGAAATGAAGCCCTGCTCAACCTCTATGCTTATATTATTTTAAAATACTGTTGCAGAATATTATTTTCAGCTTGTCACATTGCTAGCCGCTATCCAATCTGACTGCACCTAACATCCTTGTTCACAGAAAGTACAAATGCTCTTTCTCCTGATCACTAGTAAACTAAACTGTGTGTTAGTTCATCTAAATGCAGTAAAAACTGCAGTACTCCATACAGCAGCAGTGCCAGTTATATATTTAATAACATTTCAAGTGCTGTTAATTTTCTGGAATTGTTTGAAATAGCAGTCTTGGATAACCTTGAATTCCAGGCAAATGAATTGGTAACTACAAATCTGCTGATTCAATCCCCTACAGAGATGCGCTGGGGTAGTGCTCTTGGGCAAGGTCGCTGTCTCCCAAATTGAATGATTAAAAAAAAGAGGAGATTTAAACAGTAAATCTCTAAGGATGGAATGACGTGCACAAAGTAAGGTCACTCAGTGGGAATGGATAGTGTACTGACACATGTTTAACAGCGAGATATATTCACTTTCCCAGCTGATGTGCAGTTGACTTTGGAGTCACTTTGATGCTCCTGCTGAAACTCTCAGGTCAGACTAAATTCAACCACCAAAACTTGGAGGTATAATACAATTATATGCACGTAAACACACAAGTAAATTCCCATCAAGACATGTTTTAAGCGATTTAAAATACTCTCTTCTACCACAAAAAGTCCATTAGCCTCGTTAATCATTCTTAATCCACTCCATCTCCCTCATTAATTATGCAGATTTATTGAAATTTCTAACATTTTTCCCCTTGACACAAGACATCTTTGTCTTCTCTGAAAAGCCCATTCTCATACCTGAAGTAGAGGTTTCAAGTTACCATGGCTTTATTGTAGCTGAGGTTTCTAACAAACTTGGTCTTACAAGTTCAGTGAAAATATCAGATACAGCCTTAAATAATCCATAATCTGTTCAGTGATTAACAAGTTGCAAAGTTACACCGGGCTTTATCTCATATATGTATAAATAGTCTTAAAACGTTTCTTTTTTCTGTATTGATGGTTTTTTAATGATGTTTGTATGATATGTCTCATATATTACATTTTGTAAATTAAATGTCCTATTCTCTGTGGCCCTTGATTTTAGATTCGGTATGTTTACATGCACACTCATATTCCACAATTATTTCGGATAAGACAATACTCCAAATTTGACACAGGTCATGTTAAGGTAGTCCGAAATAGGCCTTTTTCAGATTTTAGCATTTTTCCATTAAAACATGTGGAATATGCCATGGTTATTCAAGTTTTAGAAGTAGTATTTTGTCATGTATACAGGGCATTTTGGAACATGCATCTCAGTTCAGGTTTTTACTGCAGTTTGCGATGCACAGCCTCTTGTCTGTTTACAGTCAGCTCTGTGCATTGTCATGGATACACTGTGCACAAACCAGCACATAGAAACAGCCTTTACAGCCTCGTTGTGGTTGCAACAAATAGTATGTGTGACCATGGTTTTGTTTGTTTATAGCCTAACGTTAGCTTTTTACTCCTGGTGATTGCATTTATGCTTCAAGAATCATTCAACACTGGTGTTCATTTGTGAGGATTAACTTGCTGAACAAAGTATATCAAGAATCCAATGGAAAAATCCCGTAGGCTTTTTGAGGAGGGAACCAAGGCCACGCCAACTTCCATGTTAACCTACAGAAACGCATAATCCCTGGAGCACTTTATAAATGATCATTCATGTACCTTATCTATCTTCCTCTGTGTATGTTTCAGTCTCCGATTTGAGGGAATTCACAGACCCACTTCAGTTGAGAATTTAAAAAAAAAAAAACCTCTCTAGTGACAAACTTTGCACCGATACAATTTGGTATAGTCAAGGTCAGAAATTTTCAGGGGACATAAACATAAGAACAACTCATTTTTGAGTGGAGAGAAACTTTAAGGTGAGCTCAGAGAAACTTCCCCCCTGCAGCAGATGAGTGTGTAAAAAGCCTTCTAGTGTCAAACTGTGCACACACACATCATTCTGCACAGTGAAGGTCAAACATGTGAAGGAACAACAGCCGAAACACACTGGAGGGGACTGTTTTTCAAGGCCATATGATTTTTATTACAGAATGTGAGGTAAACACACAGCAATTACTGTGAAACTACTGTGAAAACACATTTCTTTCAACTTTAGTCACACTGGTGTTAGAATGAGCTTGCAGCTGTCACCTATAAGCTCAGGTCAACACACCAGCTCGATCATTCTCTCCCACACTCCGTGCCTGAAACCGACATTGCATAAACCACCAGAGCTCCAACGCTGCTGAATTATGGCCCGCATGATCTGTAAAACACACCTACTGTAATTTGCCCACGGGCAGGACCTGAGGCGGGGTGCAGCCTATAGCCCAAAAAAAAAGTGGAGATGTGAGCAGCGGAAAGTACCGTGTTAGATTCACAGCTTCCTGTCTGCCACAGCTTGTGGGCTCAGTGTGCAGATAATTAAGGTTGAGGGTGGACAGCTCCCTACAGCGCCACTGTGTCAGAGCCGTGGACCGGGGCTATTCATTTTCACAAAGAGGGAACACAGCGGACACAAGGCGGGAGTCACTGGGGAGCTCTATAGGGAGCTGAGCTGTATGGTGGCACAAATAGGGAGCATGTGAAGATGTGAGGATAGAGCACTTTATTTACTCTATTCATTCCAGGGCGGCAGAACGGCAGAGATAGACTCCATCGTTTACTTTCCTACTAACTAGCACCTCATTTTGTGCCGCTTTGGAGGTTTGTTTCAAGCTGTGAAGCGGTCCCAGCTGCCACAAAGAGGTTTAGTTGAAGTGTTTTTTTTTCCTACCTGCTGTAAATATTGCGGAGGGAAGAAATCCTCTCCACTGCTCTTTGTACCCACTCACTTTTTTTTTACCGTTTACTCTGTCCATACCTATTGCCTGCACTGTGCTACTGTCTGGAGTTTGATGTTTCATTTGTTTATTTTGTGCATTAGAATAGCAGTGGGCATCCAGAGTGAAGTGGTTGAGTGACTAAGGGGGTGGGAGCTCTGAAGCCGGATGGATATGAATGTGAGAGTCCTCATTGTTCTTGCCTGAAAACTCAAGGCCCTGCTGCTGCTGCTGCTGCTGCTGCTGCTGCTGCTGCTGCTGCTGCTGCTGCTGCTGAGCTCAGTCCTCCTTGCTTCCTCTGCAGCACTCCTCAACTGAGGGAGTCCTCTTTATTTCCAGCATCTGTGCTGTGATGAGAAACACCAGCTAACTAGGCCACTGCATAATAAGCAAGAATAGCAACAAACTAAAATGAACAAAAAAAAAAGAAAAAGAGGGAAAAAGAATCAGTTCACGGGGGGAAGCTTACCCAACATGTAACTGCTGACAAAAGTAATTCAGTAAGCAAATATTTTCCTTTTTCCTTTATTGCAGATGCATTCATTTATTATTGCTTACATTTACCTATAGCCTCTGCTGAGGTGCATCAGAGTTCACATCTCATTTCGGCACTCAAGCCCCTGAGCTGTGCTGTCATGTGACTGACAATGCACCTTGCTGACTTCTCATTTGGTGTGTGTGTCAACTGCAGTCCCGGGATCCCTCCTGGTGCTGCAACATTTCTGTGATACTCAGCATTTTAGCTCTTGATTCACTATGTCACCAGCTTCATTATTGTCTAGTATGAAGTGGCAGATGCGGGAGACTTTGCTGCTTCTCTTTCATGCCTTTCACTCCCGTTCTTTGTTGTATTTTGCACTGTGCACGCTCCTGTTATTTGTCTTTATTACTGCAATATTTAAACTGACTTGAATTGATTCTTTTAAACAGCAGGAAAACATTGTGACAATGTGAAAAGGGTTGCATGTAGTGATGAGCCAGCAGAGAATTATCACCAGAATTTGCAGCTACCCTCAGCTTTACTGTGGTTTTAGTGAGTTTTTGCTCATAGATTAGCTGTATTGTTTCACTGTCATCACTCTTGCATTGTTTCTAGGCAAAGCAGGCAGCCGTTTTTAGCAAAAAAACTCTAAAAACCCACATAACACTACCTGCTCAACACCAAACAACTGATAGACGCAGTTAGTGACTAGCTTTTGAACATAGTGGAGCATCCAGCAGCTTAAGTAATACATTTCATTCTCAATTTGACAAATATTGACGCTTGGCGTTGACCCGTCACATTGAAATATGACGTGGTAGGTACCCCTCCTGTGTTGATTTTGGACATTCACAGATGGCCATCAATTTAGTATCATTAGTTGCATTTTTATTTTTTTCAAAATGCACTTCCGTTTTCACAGGACATGTACAGTTTCTGCTTGTTAACGGCATACAGTCTCTTTCAAATTAAACTTATAACTTAGGTAAAACACTTAATTTTTAGGTTTATGTCCTTAAGTTTAAGAAACAAAAGTGCATGGATAGTTTCGAAAAAAACACATGTTTTGGCTTAAAATAAGTATGCTTGTTGCTAATGTAATGTAAAGTCATGTGACCTATATCACTATCATAGTTCGCTACACATACTAGCACACTAGAAGCTAGTGCTAGCTATTAAAACAACTTGATTGATTTTTGCTATTACACAGGCCACTAATGGTGGGCTCAGGGGTAAAAGTCCAGAGTTTGTTCGACCCAATACACCTCCACTCCCGCCCACCCTATGCGGACTTTCTTGCTCCTTATTCTTTGGTAGTTTCCTGGAAGGTCAACAAATGCTAACGCCAGAGTCGCGGGTGCTTCTGCTGATGTAGATTATTAGTATTGAGTAGAGAAATAGATCTTTGTTCTTAACTGTGATGGCATTGAGGAATTGAGTGAACAATGACCCAGAGGAAACATGTAGAATGAAAAGAGGATTGGTCCTAGGACTGACCCCTGGGGAACCCCACACAGCAGGGGAGCTGAGGAGGATACAGGATTGTTGATACAAAGTAGAAATATCTGCTTGTCAGAAAAAAATTTAAACTGAAATTGCAAGCCAGTTGTGCAACTGATAGCATAAAATGGCATGATCGATATCAAAGGTGGCAGTTAAATCAATCTAAATAAGGATGGAGTATTCGCCTTTGACCAAAAACAGAGCTTAAGTATTGGTGAAATTGGTTATTTCAGGTATAAGCTAAAGTAACACTTTCCCATTTTGTCTTTCTTTCTCTTTCTAGTGTAGAGCATGATTTTCGTCTGCAGGAGGGGCAGGTGGTACGCACATGGAAGGTGGGTGACCCTCCGGAGGGCTCGCCACAGACCCCCACTCCCCAGCCCTCCACACCCCACCAACAAGACTCCCCTCAGCCGGTGCGACCCCCTGCCACCACCAAGAAGAACAGGAAGAAATGCTTCTGGTTCCTCTGAAGTGCTAGAGGATGAAGGAAAAAACAACAACATTTTGATACTATAATGCACTGCGTACTCTTCTTTAAAAAACTACAAACAGTAAACTTTGGAGATTTCATTAAAAGACAAGTGAGGAATGGACTGGAGAATTAAAATGCAAACATTAAAACTGTGGGAGGAGAAAGGGTTACAGAGGTGATGGTTTTCGCTGTTACTGTTGGAGTTGATGAGAATGGTTGGACTGGGCCACACATGTTGTTCTGCTCTTAAAATGCCTCTTCAGCACTTACAGGTTTGATACTGGTGCAGGGTAGTAAAAGTGCTGAAGTCAAATAAAAGCAAAAGTTCAGTCAGTAAAGAGAATATATAGCGGGTGGAACGGGGGCAAGGGGCACAGTACAAGTGGCAATACAGCAGAGACGAGAGAGAATATTTATAAAAGATGAAATGAATTAAGTTTATAGGTAAGACAGAGGAAATATTCATCTTCATTAATGGACTAATGAGGGTCAGAACACCAGCTTTTATATCAAGAGACATTTAAAAAGAATTATTATGACCTGTATTTAAAACTTTTAATATAATGTAATTGATGACAAACTACTACACATGTCAACACGCACATGCAGCACACACATAAATACACAAATAAAGAAAAGACCTGACATATTTACAAAGCATATATAAAATTGAGAAAATGAGTGAGTTGAGTTCTGTACATATCAGAGCTATTCTGCTTGGATGCTATATTTCAGATATGGATTACTGCTCTATAAAAGTATTTTACCACAGATGCTTGTGTGTGTTTTCTTTGTGGGTTTAACATTTTTAAGACATTATCTGAGGTGGAAGAAGTATTTAGATCCTTTCTTCAAAGTAGCTATATTTGAATTGAATTGAATTTATAAAGTTGGAATTTATCAAATTATACTATGTAAAAACAATCCATTCAAAGTAAAAGTCCTGCATTGAAAATCCTAAATATATAAAAGTACAGCAGTACTGCAAGCAAAATGCACAAGTATCAAAGTGGAAGTACTTATTCTGCAGAAAAATGCCCCCTGTAAGTGCTATATAATCTTAAAGTGTACATTATTAGACTGTTAATACTAATGTATCAGTATGTAAGCACTTTCCTGCTGTAGCTGGTTGACTTGGAGCACTTTAAAATACTTAAGTTTGCAGTTTGGGAGTTTATTCTGGTAGTTCCCAATTTATGGTTTGGCCCCTTCAAAGAATAAATCTTCATCCTTTTTAAACCACTAGTTTCATCTTTAACAATGCATTGCATTTTATTAGCTGATCATATGATTTAAAGGAGCTATATTTGACATTCAGAGCATATAGTCTGAGCAGCTCTCAACATGGAGGTATTTGAACCAGCGGCTAGCAGCTTACAGTGCTAACAGTGTGATCAGTGTTAACAATGGCAACAAAACTGACGAAATCTTTAACAGTTTTAACATGGGAGGAATAAGAGGGAGGGTGTTAACCCCTCTGCGATGACGCAGTTCCGCCACCATTCTGACAGCAATATCAGCAGCAACAGCTGTATGAATGCAGTGCAGAATGGCGGAAATTAGCCAGCCAGTAGGATACATGGTGCGTTCATTTGGGGTCGTGTTTACTGCGTTTAAGACATAAGCCCATTTGAACGACCCTGTCATGTGATATTTCCGATCTTGTGAGGACATTTTTTGGAAGCTCTGAGTTTGCAAGTTGTGACATGTTTGCTGACATTTTCAGAAATGTTGCAGGCCATGGACGCAGGATTTTATGCTGATGGTCAGTTAATAAAATCATCATTTTAGTTGTATAGAGTTAGTAGTTTTATATTTTTGATGAAAATGTTGATATTCCCAGCGGTCACTATCATCCATGTTGCCATTGCCTAGCAGTGTCGCTCTCACCACTTAACCACTTGAACGCAAAGCATGCCGTGTACACGACTTCCCATCTTGTAACTATGAGCTTACAAGTTTCATTTAAATTTGGCAACACCCACAGGGACATAAATGCGCAAAAATGCATGCATGCCTGGACTGGCTATCACAACAACAAACAGAGGAGGAGTGTTGCATACAGCACCTTGAAAGTACCTATCAGCTGCAGCTGCCATATGAATGAAGTGGAGTAAAAAGTATATAACTCTGAAAGGGAGTGGAGTAGAAGTTTAAAGTAGTACTAGTACTCACAAACATGTACTTTTCACCGCTGGCTGTTGGTACTGTTGGTGAATTGGTAGGTGAATGAATATGGCTCTCTAGCAAGACAGACAACATGTTATACATTTCTAAAATATCACAACACAGTGCAAAGAGAGGACGCCTCTCAGTCCTCAGATGGCGGCTCAGACAGCCCACTTTCCTGGACACTTCAGGGCAAGTCTCAGGAAATTAAGCCTCAGCTGTTTGATGGCTGCGAGAAGCCCCAAATATTACTACTTAGTAATTCATGACACACATAAGCTGCTTCTATGAGGCTCTGAGGTGGTATGAGATCCTGGCCTAATTTATTCCGAACTTTGGAAAGTGTTAGCTCTCAGTTTGTTTGCCTGCTTGTTTGGATTTGTACAACCACTGCCAGCTTCCACTTTGCCCTCAAACAAAGCAGTTAGAAACAGACTCTGTTGTTTTGTTGGGAACTTGGAGGGAATATGCATCCGTGTCAGGCAGGCGTCCACACTCCCTTATGCACTGGACTTAGATCTGCCACTTTTTCTTGTTCTAAAAACAACAACCATGCATATGCACTCATGACACACACACACATATATACGCTTGTTCAGCTGAGCACAACTTAACTCTGTGCCCTACTGAGCTGCACTGAGGTGTAGAAGTTGAAAAGCCTTTGCTGCACGTACTGCCGCTTCAAAATAACACATTTTCACACAAACCCCGCTGCGCGCACATTCTCACAACCACACAATTCCACTTCACACACACAATCGCACAGCTAACATATTGTTCTCAGACCGACACAATGCATTATCTCCCCCGCAGTTGTTCCTCTCTCCCTCACAACCAGGCACACGCTCCCTCCTAGTAGCTCTGTGTGTGCCGTGCAATGCTGAGAGGAGTGTAGAGTTGTCAGTCATTAATCTGCTACAGCACAGCCTGTAATCCTGATGACAGAGCAGAGCGGGCTTACAGAGAGCAGAGAGGATCTGAGCCCAGCCTGGAGTGGGGAACAAAGGAGGCAGAGAAGACTGGCTTTGAATCCATAAAGAGAAAGGAAGTGTGTGTGTGCGTGTGTGTGTGTGTGTGTGTGTGCAGGGATTCTGGGGTGAGGAGGTAGGTAACTATTTTGTCAGCAATGCTGCAGTGCTATTCAAGAATGCTGGTACACACAAAAGGGAGAAAAGCTTTACATGGAAAGCAACCTGGGCTGCCGGTGTGTCACACTGACACATCAGGTAAATGGGCTCCGGTCATTACGGATCTCCGGAGAGGCCTGCAGAGAAAAGGAGAGCACAAGCCTATTTGGAGGCCTCTTCAAAAGAAACATCAAGGGTCAAAGTTGGCTCACGCAATTCGGTGCAACATCAGTCGAGGCTCGACTTAAAATGAAGGAGAAAAAAAATAACCATGTCTCGAGGCATCAACAACCGTGCATAATGGGCATGTGAAAACAACTACAACTGCCTCTGCATGCTGAGAGGAAGCAGCAAAGCTAATACTGTATGAGTCATTGAGCTTAGGCTGCTATAGAGATATTATGTTTCACTTTACCACATTACAACTAAAGAGGTCATTTCACAGTCAATCAGACAGAGAAGTCAGAGGTGCTGGAGACACAACCTGTCCGGCGCAAAAATAATATTTGAAAGCTAATGCAATAAATGATGCAACATAAACTGTCTTTTCTCAATGACTTAATAATGACGCCGATAAACAAGCCCCAAAGTAGCAGTGATACTTGAAAGAATTTTCTTTTCTTTGAACTGAAATAGGAGCCTCATTAGTGACCAAATAAAAGAAAAATATGGATTGAATGTGGACCAGGGGATCCAAATTAAAAATACACCCACATACACATACACATACACACATACACACACACAATGCCTGGGCACATCCTCTGGCTCGGCTCTCTGGATTTCAGAGGAGTCACACACACACACACACACACAAAGCATTCCGGTCATATCTACATGTGTAGCACTGCAGCACTGTGTGTGTGTGTGTGTGTGTGTGTGTGTGTCACTGGGACATGATAAATAATGAATTAAAAAGTACCCATTTCAAGACGACCTGCCAAGTTTCTGAGTCAACTGCGATAGCTGCAGATTGGTTTAATAAAATATGAGCTAAATTCTCCCCTGCCACTGCTGTCACTGACGCAAAAATGGGCAATGAAATGTAAATACATGGTGGCTGGGGCTGAGGAGGACACAGAAACACTGCAGACCTGCAACACCGCGGTTCTCCATACGAGGCAACATGTACGATTAGATGTACGTGGCGCACATGAAAAGAGCTCTCTGGCAGGCTGGGCGGGAAAACATCCCAGTGTGCAGGATTTGTCAATAAGTTGCATAAGTTTTGATGAGTTTTGGACATTTTGCCTTCACAGGAAACTTCAGAGTTGACACACACGCAGCAGAGATTTTAAGAAAAGAGTGGGATGATATTCGACAAGGGCCCAGACTGAATTCAAACCAAAGATGTTGGAGGAGGTTCAGAGGAATCACAAGAACTTCCCAAATGTACATAAATGGGGCTTCGGAGGAACATCAACATTGGAGCTGAGCTGTGAGCAAAGTTTTGACTCTGTTCATTTCTTCACCTTTTTTAATGATTAGTGTTATGGGGTTTTTTTTTGTTACAGTGTGTGTGCAGCACCATGGTGTGCACTGGGCTACAAATGCACTCATAATCACCTTGTTGCAAAATATTTGCATTTGCTAGCAGCCCCCCCGTGCCTTTTTATTTTTTCTTACTGTAATGCTCTCCAACATCCTCCATCCCTTGGCATTAGATATTAGGCAGTTGCCTATGTCGAATACAGGAAGATTTGTCACTGATTTCAAACCCACTCCCCCAAAAGAAGCTGGATTTACCAGTAAGATTGCTTGAAGCTGTAATTAGACTCTGGTCAGACTGACTTTACGAAAAGACATTTAGCCCCATTAATTAATTTGAATGTAGCTGGCCTGTCGACACAGTGTGGGGGCTAAAACTGCTGCTACAACTCAATGCAGCACCGTCTTTGTGACGTGAACTCTATATTTACCTTGTGATTGCTGTGGAAACAAAGATAATATAATGGCTGACGCTATTTGCACCCAGGATAGAATACCCGATGTGGCTATTAACACCACATATAGCATCACGAGACAAAAACCCAGGAGTCCATAGCCAACAATTCTGTTTTTCACAGAGGCAATTAATGTATCTATTACTAAAACTGGTCTTCTTGCATCCTCCTATTTCATAATCCCAACAGTGCTGGAGGCAACACAGCCATTTGTGTTGTCTTAACCAAGTTTTTTGGTCTGCCACAAATCATTTGGAAGCTAGTTCCATCACTTGTTGTTGCTGAGATGTCATTACAGATACTGTAGTTTCAGCTGATCAATGACCCTCCACACAAGTCAAAGATCTGACAGTTCATTAAATAAACTCTAATCCACCATATGGCTGACAGTATTCACAGCTTCAAAATGTGAACTACTTACCATGACATGTCACGCAGCAAAACTCATGTTGCCAAACAATGAGAGTTTATAAAACAGTAAAAAAAAAAAAAAAAAATCTGAACAAAGAGTTCATGGCTGTGCTGCCTGCAGGGCAGTCAGCGTGCTCAGGAACACGTTTGACAATTATTTCCAGGGGAATGTGTCACTGTTTGAGAGGAGTTTTCTGAACATCAAAGTCAGACTCTCTGAAGACATGTTAGATAACTTCAAAGTCCTGTGACTGCTTTGCCGAGAGGTACCTTTCCTTTGTTTTGTGCAGCTAGTTTGTTTTCTACTCCATTGTGGAGCAGATGATAAAGACTATGAGTGCTTATTGCATCATGAACCTGCTCTTTGTAATTTACAATTCAAGGTCACAGTGGACATTGAACATGACTTTACACAGCAAAATATTCTGACACGTTGGCATCCATGCAAGAATATTGCAGAGACCATTTTCATGCTGATTTTGTTTTTTTCTTATTCAGAGCTTGCCGTGAATTGGTACGTGATGATAGGACAGACAGTGTTATTGTAAAATTTCGAAACTTTGATTTTCTTTAGATTTTTCTCTGGTTGCATTGTACATTTATTCTTCTGTTTAGAAATCTTTGAATGTTTTTTTTCTTCAGGCTTTCCATTTTCTGATTCACAACAAAGAGCTTGTCCAAGAGTTGCTGATTTTCTTTCAGATCTGTGGTTCATATGAAAGTACTTGGCTGCTTGTGATGAAACTGAATTGTTATTGAGGTTGCTTCTTGCATTTACCTGCAACTCTTCTGTAATAAGTTAGCTCAGAAGTGGTCATAGCGATCAATATCATGCTTTTTCAAACATGAGCTGATGAAAACTTCTCCAGACTGTCCATGTTGTAAACAAAGGTTGTTTCTAAGATATATTAGGTTACAGTTTAAAGGCACCGAAAACCTTTGAACCATTGAAGACTGAAAGTATGTTTATTTAGTGAGCTTTATACCCTTTTTCCATCTCCAAACTAGCGCATTTTCGGAGGTGCTGGAAATTGCTTTAAATTTACCATACAAACCATAGTTTGTATAAATAACAGATGTAGCTACCATGATGTCACTCATTGGTTATTTTTTATTTCTACTGTAAAGATGGTCATTTTAACATGGGGGTCTATGGGGATTCACTGTAAAACTTTAAATATAAGCCTATTCCCACTTAAACGCCCAGTCCCTACTAGCTGGGACATTTTGACAGATAAATATCTATCTCAATTAGAAGCCTGGTCCAACTGTTATGAAGTTAATTTTTATAGAAGTTCTTTAAATGTATAAAACTGGTAGGTTGGCTACCCATTGGAGATAATGTTAGTTAGCTTCTTAGATAACCCATACAATTACCGGTATATCGTAAACTTTTGTCAATATGGATATGCTACACACATTGTTAGCTTGATAAAATTCTCTATAATTCAGCGAGCACTAGAGAATACAGTGCTACAAGCATAGTAGAAAAGAGAGATGCAAGAAAGAGGTTTACATTTTTAAAAAATTGATTGTATTTCCCATCTTTGCTGAGCAGCAGCTTTTTGTGAAAGGAATTAAAAGCCCGTCTCATGTGGATGTCCCAAATATAAGCCTGTTGAGTTCAGTGATTTAGGCAAATAATAGCCGGGACTATCAATTGAAATTTTATGGGTAATCTGTTTATGAGTCAGCCTCAAGTGGCCATTAGAGGAACTGCAGTTTTTGACACTTTGGCATTGGCTTCATTTTCCAGCCTCAGAGAACATGAGTGTGGTATCAGTCCTTCTCATGAATGTTAAACTATTGCTTTAATGAATGGTATAGTTCCATGTTTTATATTAGTATCCAACTGTATTCACATGCAGTACATTTTTTCTACTTTATTAGATATATAAATTACTGTTTTGCCTCTGTTTTGATACAAATTCTGGCACAAGACAAGCTCCTGCCCCTTTCCTTTATTTCCCACAGCACTAAGTCACCAACAACAGGCTGATGCCCACAACTCCTTTTAATTAGTGAGGGATCCTCCAACAACATGCAATATACATCAAATTATGAGCCTCATCTACCTGCCACACATATAGTGCATCTCTAGTGGCATAATTATATGCCTAATACTGTGGCATTAATTGAAAGGACGGCCCCTAAAGATTTCATTAGTAAAATAACAGTAATGTATACTGATGACTTATGATGATGCTCACTGAGCTCAGTCTGATGCAATGCAAAAAAAGGCAACAGTTGAAATAACGCTAACAAAGATCTAACTAAAATTAACATACTGGGACATGTTGCATCACATATTCTGTAATCCCCAAATTCCTATCAACTCCAGCCATTTCCATCTCGCTATGTAATACAGTATTGTAGCATATAAAACATGCAATAATAAGCTACTTTGGTGCTGGATGAGAAGTTAAGATTGGCTTCCTCTGTAGTGTGCGACAATATGACGAGATGAAACAGAGCTCTCCAGCTTTGTAGATCATGAAAGGATTTCATTTAGTTTGCCTCCTCCAGTTTCTCCTCAAAACTGCTCTTCATTAACAAGTCAGCCAGATTTTTTGAAAAATAATTTTATTTACAGGATGCTAGAACTAATCATATATCAAAAATATTCAGTAAAAGAAAGTACTCTTTTTTTCTTTTTAGTTTAAAAGGCTGACATTGGAGTTGATATGGAAGTTTGATTGATGTTTTATTAAACAGTAACATAATACAATATGTATTTAAAAGGGATCAGCTCTCTATCAAGGAAATTAGAAGTGATTTTAGGTTTGGTGACCCAATTGCCACATGGAGTGTACACTTACATGTTACATGCTAACCAGTCTCCACACAATCATCACACTGGTGCCCCAATTGAGCTGACAGGCTGGCAAGAATAAGAGAAGAGCAATAAAATGTGCACGCATCCCGAGAAGCAGAACTGCAGAATTATAATTGAAGAGATCTCTTATGTTTCATAAACTTTAATCATTTATTTATGTGTTAATTTATATTGATTAACGGGATCTGTGGACACCAGAGCTGCAACTCTACAGCAGTGTCACAGTTAGAGATAATCTGACTTAACTGAGCACCAGATTTACATTAAAGTTCAACATCATGGAAAATGTCACTTTCTGGCAGTTTTTACAGTAGATGAGAGGATTGATACCACTCCTGAAAATATGAAGTGTCAGCTTAGTTTAGCACAATACTGGATACAGCAAAAGTGTGAAAAGTATTGGAACTATTTCTTTAAAGTACTGCCTTGTTACTCTGCCTGTTATGATGTTATTTGGATTTCATCTCTCTGCTTATTGCTTTATTTATTTTGGTAATGGCACTATTGTAAGAAACACTAAAATGAGCCTTGAATGTAAGCCTCCATGTGAAATATACTTATATACTTATTTGTTAAAAAATAGTACCATATTCTTAATGTTTTTAGAAATCATACATGTACAGAACCCACAGATGAGCACTTTTATGATCCAACACATAGACAGTCTACTGTCAATTTTTTCTCAGTTCACCAGCTGCAATTTGTCCCCACTCAAGTTTCTAGTCTTTCCCGTCTGTGTAGAATTGCAGCATTAAAATTGAAGAATATCTTGATGGTCTTCTTACACACCATGAAGGATTTTTTTCTGATTGCTTCAGATTGACCCAGTTAAAGCAGTGAATTTTTAAATGCGGGGATATCGCTTCACAATGCACAGACTGCTGTGGTGCCAAGGGGAAAAGCGTTTGGCCAAAAAACATTAATACAAAAAAAAAAAAAAAAGAAAAAAATCCATTGCCTCTAGGCAAATATTATTTTTAAATATTATTTTTCCACAGAAATGCTAAACACATCCTCTGGGTTCAGGATAAGGTTTTTTTTCTTCTTTTTTTTTTTACTGCAAAGACACCATACATACAATCAGTGAAGACAGTGACTACTACATGACTGAAGATGTTATTGTGTATATCGTTTATTTTATAGCAGAGTGGTCATACTGGAAAAGCAAGCCACTCCACAGATGCTTTGATGTTGTTTTTCCTATTCTTCACAAAATTACATGTAGCAATACATACAGGTAGCAAAATATGCAGTACATATGTCTCAGCCATGTACACAAATTCCCTAGAGGATAAACAAGCAATGAAAATTATTTGTTAAATACTTACTCATTGTAAATCTAGTGTGCTTTGTGTGAATATGTAATGTGAATACAGTATGCTCTTCAGGGTCTTTTCTGGAGTGGCTGGGGGTGGGCCCTGAAATCTGTTTGGCCCTTTTATAATTGGCTATTTGTCCAGTCAGTATGAACTGTTTGACAAGTAAACTGAATTTAGGTGCAATTCATTCTTAAACATGAAAAGCAGTAATGTGCCAGAGTAGTGTTTAGCCTGACCAAGTTTACATGCAAATCACTTCACATAAGTGCTAGTTTATTCACACAGGCTTATTTATTTAAATATTGTTGGCACTTTAATTTGGTTGGCACTTTATTCTTGCAATTGTATGTTCACTTTTGGAGAAACAATTTCACATCATTAAAATATGAAAGCTTTATTTTGCATCACTTTATTTTACATATGTGTTGTGATTTGTAAGTCTATTTGTCTTTTAAACTAAACTATAAATAGGAATGTAAGATAATGCAATGTTAGTGATTAAAGTAGGTATGAGAAATAGCAACAAACATGGTAAACTGAAGCTTACGCAAGTGCTTGTACTTCATGCCACCCCCTTTAAGTCAGTGCCTCATGTGGGTGACCCCAGTGAAAAAAAAAATTGTGTCAAGACATGCCACTGATGCTCTTTTGAGAGTCTAATTTGATTCGGTGTTTAAACAATGTTTTACAATATTTGAAATTATTTTGAAAAGCAGGTTGTTTAGTCAAGCTAGTTGGCAGGTGATCATTACATTTCTTCAGCTTTGAATTTTTGCTTTCAGTAGCCCCACATAAACATGCAGAGGTAAAACTTGGATAAATAAGCTTTTACAGCGTAATACATAAAAATATAAATGACCAGATTTATTATTATTATTATTATTATTATTAATGTTTTTTTTGGATAACAAACATATTGTGTTTGTTCGAATTTGGGGGGCCCCTTGACAACAAATCCCGGGTGGCCTTTTGTTGTTAGTCCGCCTCTGGCAATATCTAAAACCAACGTGACCTTTTTCTCCTTTGGTTGGCTCTTTCACATGTTCCTTTTGTTGTTTTTAAAATAAAAACGAAAACAACAATTGATTAGGAAAATATATGTTTTATCTAATTAAAACTGCATTACACAGATGACGTTGCACCACGGGGAACTTAGGGGCGGAGCATCCGCTTAGGGGCGGAGCATCCGCAAGCCGGATCCTTTCAAAAGTAACACCACAGCTGATCCTTGGCGCCCATAATGGAAGCGGTAATCTGATAGGAGTTTGTTCCCAGTGAAGGAGAGCCAGCCGAGGTGTCGTGTCGACACTACACCGGCAGAGATCCTTCCGTTCCCTCTGAACATCTCATGAAATAGTTTCGTAGCCACAGTGAACTTTAATTTAGGCAATGAGAAACACTTTCGGCAGAGGAGCAGTGCGCGGGGTCAGCGTCTGAAACACCTGGGCTCAGTCTAATTACAGGAAGCGCGGTGGTCTCTGTGCAGTCATGGTGGGATTTTTGGCGCTGTGGATGGGAACTCTGCTCCAAGTTTGTCTTGCAACATTTTACACCAACGACTGGGCCATAAAAATAAGAGGGAACCGGGAGTCTGTCGACAGGATAGCAGAGAAATATGGATTTACGAATATGGGTCAGGTAAGTGTCATGCAACGTACTGTATTTACTGTTTTAGAAAGCCCCGACAAGAGCACACCGAGCATTTGCAGCCGTTATTTCCTCTCAGTTGTCGACTTTGTACTTTTTAATCTCCCTTTAAAGTTTGTAACTTGTCAGTCACTGTCTGTAGGCCTGTAGGGAGTCTGGGGCCTGTCAGTTAAGCTGCAGCTGCAGCTTCAGACCATTGAAAGGCATTGAATTGCTGCAAAATGACCCAAACAAATTACACAAAATCCAGTATACAGTATGTTTATTCTTCCAAAATATTGTCTCACATCTTTAAAAACTGTCTCACCATTGATACTGATATAGATTTAATCAGAATAATCAGCAGGCTGAGGGACTGTATTTTATTTATCAGAGTAGGGCTTTGGCCTGTTTTTTTTTTTTTTAAGTGTTTTTTTTTAAATAGGTATGTATCATGACCCTCTCTTGAACTACAAATATTTTTCCTTGAGCCTCCCTGAGTGACTGGGGGAAAACGTATGTCTCTCCTTACACCACGAATAACCATATTTCACAGTTTCTGGTCGTGGTAAATGGCGCGATTTTGGAGATTTTTAAAGTCAATGTGCTTTTCAAATCCACTTGCTGGTTTTGGAGGTTCTGAGGGTATTTTAAATCAATGAAAATCATTTGAAGTTGAAGTAAACCAAACAAACATAACTCCCTTTCCAATGTTTAAAAAAAACAATTTGAATTGCCTGCTTTGCACCATCCTCTCCAATCTCATAAATAACGAACAGTACCTTATAGTGTCGCATTCTGCTAATCACCAAACTCCCAAATCTTCAGTGTCACATAAGACAATATTATAGCAAGTTTCCAACATTATTAGGACCAGAAATTGTTTAATATTTGAAATTAAGTGCATAAATTGTGATTGCAGTTCACTGTTTGTCACTGACAGAAACTAGAATAATGTGTAATTTTTGCACAAGATTCAAGAAAATCTTGAGTAGTAGTAGACAGTTGAAAGTCACTTTTATAGCTGCTGTAGATTGTTCCTCAAAATGATTAAAAAAAGGTAATTATTCCAATTGGTTTCTACTTTGGAGGAGAACTTTTTGTATCAGAAGTCAGCAGCTGCTCACAAGCCTGCTGGAGTGATAGCCACTGTGAGAAGGATACCAAGCTGCCTAAAAAAAATCCCATTTTGTTCTATCACCTCTTGCTTTTATTTCATTATTCTGCCCCTGACCATATAATATTAATTATCCGAACAGTTAAACCTTGAAGAACCAAGATCCAGGACTTTATTGCTGTTTCAATCATGGTTGCAAAGAATTTGTCAGAACTCATTCGCACAAAATAAAAAGACAGAAATCAATCAGACCAGACATCTCAATACACCCACAGAAGGAACAAATAAAAACAAAATCAATAAATAATAAAGTGAATAAATAAAATAGAGTGAGGGAGAGAGGCTAGGTCCATAAAATTCAACACATGTACACCCATGGGGATTGGTGCAGTAATGAAAGTTGCAGGTCTTGGGTCCATGTTTCACTGCGGGTGATATGAACCAGGAAGACCCTTTGGTACTCAGCTTTATATTGCTGAGGTCAGATGTCAAAAGCTAATTTCACAACAGAACCATCAGGGAATAAATTAGGATCATAATTTATTCTTGTCACTCGTGCAAAGCTCACAGAGCCAATTGTGACACTTTCTATATTAAATATAAATTACTCAGAGCTCTTTTTCTTAAATATTGAAACAATCTGTTGACGTCATGGTGTTATACACACACACACACACACACGAGCAGCAGTGTGGCTGCAGTCTTGTGGCTCAGGTTGCCTGAAAAACTATCACAGGTGTAAGGTAGCTGCTTTAATGAAACGCACCAAAGGCAGCTTCATAATTTAACAGCTGTTTAGTACAGTGACGGAGCAGGGCGAGCAGCACGCCTCCACCTGAAAACAAATTCATTTAGAGCGTTTGATGTGTGTTTCACCAGATTGGAGACCTGAGGAGTCATTACAGTTTTCGCCACCACAAGACGGTGAAGAGGTCCACTGTGTCCAATGAAGAGGTGTCTGTTAGTGTTGCCAAGGAGACCAAGGTATAGTAATGGGATATGAGGAGGCTCTGCTGGATTATTAATCAGCAGCATGCTCCCTCCCTACCTTCAAACACAGAAGCACACACATGATCATGTGCTGGCCTGTTCTACACACACACTCACCCCCTCACATCATGGCCTCAAGATGACCAAAGTCATTAAAGGGCAGCTTTAGTGTTTCTCAACCTGGACCCTATTTTCCCATGTTTTTGTGACTAATGGAGACAACATTTTTTTTCAAAAAAAGGTCCTGTATTAAGTGAGCCGGCTTGTTTCAGCCACTAATGATTATTAGAAATTTCTCTCAACATAATGAAAAGGATCCATACAGAGATAGAACTTTTTGTTGAAGAGTAAGATCCTTTTTGTGTTAGCAGACAACAGTAAATTGTAATTTTTATTCTGTCTAAACTATTGTTGTAGGTATTTATTGTTTTTTTTATTGTCTGAGTTTGTTTTGCACTGTATGTTAAGCCATGTCTAAGCCGATGTTCTGTCATCACAGACAATGAAGTTTTCAAAATCTGAATCTGACACGGCCCAGAAATCGCTTTAGTCAAACCCACCAGACTCCATTTAAATCAACAGTTATTTTATCATCGTGACACACACAAATAAACCTTACAAAAACCAGGGATTCCCCGATCTGATCAATCAACGCATTTTTAAATTGATCACTCTGGTGACGTAAACGGAGAGAATGATTTGCGGCAGATGTTCATGTTTTATTGTAATGCTGCTACTCCAATGAGTGCAAGCTGATATTTTTCATGTTCATCTTAAGCTGCTACATCACTGTAAGTGGAATTAAAACTTTTGTTGTTCATTTTATTTGTTGTGATTGGGAATGTTAAAGTTAAGCTATAACACTAGTTTGACGTGGAACTGTGATTATATTATTTGTAGTTCTCTATACTTTTATTACAACGCTGCTCTAAGTGGATTTTAGAGCTACTTCTGAAGACACATTTTGTTTATAAACTTAGTTATTTTGTTGAAAAAGCAATTGACGCACTAAGTGAAATTGTGATAAGTCATATAAAATGTTAAGTTTGTTTACTTTGTTATTTTTGTAAAAATAAAATCCAAAACCTTAAAGAACTGTTTGGATACAGATTTTTTGTGTAGTGCTTTGCAGAGCTATTAAACTGTCAAGCATATACACTGGATTTATTTTAATGACTTAAAAGTACTTGAAGTGTGCATTGTGTGTGTTATCCAGGTAAATATAACTACTCGGTATTGGCAGACACTCTATCACTTGACTCAGATCTGAGAAAAAACAACTTGATCTGGGCATCAGGAACAAAAGCTGTCTTGGTTCATCTTTTCACTGTTCCAAAAATCACCAAATCTGGTTTGCTTAAATTAAGCTCAGATGTGAAAATATACTGGATCTTTACACGCTTAAATGTCTGCTTAATTTGGACGGAGTCTGGTTGGTTTTTTCAATTTCGGGGCCGTTTCTGGTTTATCCAAAAGGATCTTACTCTTTTATGAAAAGGTCTTTCTCTGTGGCAATCTTTCCATAATATTGTCAGACACATAGAATAAAAATCTGAGCCTGTCAGTGACAAAAACAAGCACTTTTTTTGGACACAAATTGACAGTGAACAAATGCCCTCAGTTGTTACGTTGCAGTCTGTTTTGCGGGCTGCTGATTGCAGCAGTCTCACTCAGCACTGGACCAGTTTCAAACACAAAAGCATGGGAAAATTGGATGCAGGTGTAGAAAAACCAAAGTTCCCCTTAACAAAGTGGATGCCTGTATCATAAACCGCCTTTATGTGCCTCTATTGGAAGAGTTGATATATAATATTCAGAACGATGTTTTTTAATCAGTTTATAATCAACTAAAAGCAAGAAATGTTGCATTTTTCATCACCTTAGAATGAGCATTTACTTTTTGTGTAGGCCACTGTAGCTCTCCTGCACGCTTGGCACAAAGGAAAAGTTTCAGTTTTGCAGACTCACCATGTATACCATCTTAGTTTAGCATGTTGGCATGCTAACATGTCCCAATAAACACTGAACTCAAAGTACATCTGTCACTCCCAGAATGTCTACAAAGATTTTTCTCAGTAAAAGAGAGTGAATATGATTTAAGATGTTTTTGTAATTATACTGTACCAAAATCTTAAAAAAGAGATTCAGAGGAGATGGGTTTCTGTTGTTGTGCTCAAAATGTGGAACAATGCTGATATGAATTCAAAAATGTGTATCTAATTTTTGGTTTTCAGAAGAATGGTTTACAACATTATTTTTGAAGGTTACAAGTCTCAACGATTTCTTTTTATTGTTGATGGAAATTGTTAAGTGTAGGACAGGCATATATAAGCGTTTGATTCTGAGTCTTTTCAGTCACTACTTAATACATAGACTGTTTGTTTATACAGTTTGTATTGTTTGTACTTATTGTACTATGTGTCAACACTGAATAAAACACTGCACACCTTTTGCAGGGTGATGGAAAAACCTGCCAAAGTAATAACAACCCACAAATGTATTACAAATCTGCAGTTTTTATTGTAATAATCCCACAATGGTAATACATTTCCCACAAACTAATAGGATTTGCTTCTACAAATGCAATATGAAATTTCCTGCAAAAGTTTTTATAACATTTGCAGGGATTTGTTACGTTTGTGGGAAGGTGAAAATCCTTAGCGTGCAAAATTATAATAACTTCCCACAAATGTAATATGAAAATGAAAAATAATCTTTGTGGTTATTGTTCTTTGTTTATTTACTTATACGCCTATGGGTTCGAGTCAGCTTATTATGGACAGAGCAAGTCAAAACGTGTCAAAGCAGAGCTCTGAGTAAGTTATAAATAACTTTCAGAAACATTGCAATAGCCATTACATTTGCAGGAAATTACATATTCAGTTTGTAGTAGGCAACTGCTATTACGTTTGTGGGATTATTACAGTAAAAACTACAGATTTGTATTATGTTTGTGGTTTATTCTGTTTTTGGGCTGTTTTAACCTTAGCAGGTGTTACAGGAATGTTGTTAATTGTGCAGGTATTTGGTCATAAACCAAAAACCAAGATAAAAAAATTAAGTGATCACCAAAGTCAATACAATTCACCCTGAGGGTGTCGACTAAATTTCACCACAGATTTCATGGCAATCCATCCAATAGTCACTGAGATATTTCAGTCCCAAGTGGTTGACTCACGATCCAACTGAGACTGAGCCATGCAGCTACAAACGTCTACATCTGTTCAAATACCCAGTGTGCTCCTGTTTTAAGGTGGAATGGCTACAACAGCAGGTGGTCCAAAGAAGAGTAAAGAGGTACTCCAGAGCCAGTCACATCTACTCCAAACACCCTCCCACTGCTCATCCTCAGTCCAACTGCACCCTGCACTATGAAGACTCAATATGGAACAGCCTGTGGTACATGGTGAGTCAGATTTTTAAAGTCTGAAACACATACACACATAAAGCCAGACAGACAGATCCTAGAATAGACCCTGATTTATTCTTTACTCCCAGGGGCTAAATTGAATGTCCCACTATTTGCTCCACAGCACTGCAGCGATGAGTCCAAAGGCTGCCGGTCTCTCATGAACATTGCGGGGGCCTGGAGGAGAGGGTATACTGGGAAGGGTGTGGTGGTGTCTGTCCTAGATGATGGCATTGAGAGAGAGCATCCGGATCTGAAGCCAAATTATGTAAGTGCCCTGGGATGGGACGCTGTTCTCGGGAAGGGGACATTAATCATAAGCAATTTGGCAGAGCTCTTAGTGTAAGAGCGCAGAGCTGAGACAGATATTGCAGGCAGAGCTTTTGGGCCAGAGGTTCGGAAAGGCCGGCCAAGAGTATTGGAATGGACATTAACCGTCTGATCCACTTAACTGTCCGGTGGACTGGTGAATAATGCCCTTTGTGATTTGTCTGATGAAACAGAGATAGATAGCCGCCGGTGTCTCGTAATGTGCTGCTGCTTACTATCCATCTGATTCAGGATCCTCTCGCCAGTTATGATGTGAACGGACAAGACGAAGATCCCTCTCCGGATTATTCCAACAATGCTTCCAACTAGTGAGTACTTCTTATTCCTGGGTTTCTCTTTAGCACCTGTTTTCTTGCAGTTTTCCTTTCCCCGTCGTGATTCTAACTTTAATGAATGCACACTTTTCTTTCCATTTTTCACTAATTACATGCATATATGGATATGCAAATCCCCCAGTCTGAATTCTGTCCTCTCACTGGTTTGATGTAACGGAAATAGCCCGTCTTCTCCTCATGCATATGCATCTAACCTCATGTTCTGATGTTCTCCTCCTTTCTCTGAAGCCATGGGACACAGTGTGCAGGGATGGTTGCCGCAGCTGCAAATAACTCTCAATGCACGGTTGGAGTCTCTTTCCACGCACGGATAGGCGGTGAGTCCAAGTGACAGCATGAAACCGTAATGCAGAAGGACTTTTGGAGGTCAAAGTTTTGTGTGTAATGGATTCAACCATTATCTTTCCCCTGTAGGCATCCGCATGCTGGATGGAGATGTGACTGACATTGTGGAGGCCCAATCACTGAGTTTTAGATCACAGTATATTGATATCTACTTGGCTAGCTGGGGGCCAGAAGATGACGGGGCCACTTTGGAGGGACCGGGGCCTCTGACTCGTCTTGCTTTGCAGAAAGGCATCAAAACAGTGAGAGAAAGAGAGTTCTTCTGGCTGCATGTGCTTGTGTTTGTTTATATCTGTATCCTACCTGCGGCTGTATATTTACTTCAAGGGCGAATCTTCTCCTTATCGATGTGTAAATATCATTAATAAATTAATCACCTCTGTCTCCTCCCCCAATTAATCTCAGGGCCGACACGGGAGAGGCTCTGTTTTTGTCTGGGCATCAGGGAACGGAGGGCGAAGAGGTGACCACTGCTCCTGTGACGGCTACAGCAGCAGTATCTACACTGTCTCTATCAGCAGCAGCGCTCGCCATGGAAGCCGTCCAGATTACCTGGAGCAGTGCTCCTCCACACTGGCGACAGCTTACACTGGTGGGGAGACAGAGAAGATGGTGAGTAGAGGCTGTGAGGAGAATACCAAACATTATTAGTGTTTTCAGTACACACAAGATATACGCAGGTCGTGATGTGCTCAGCTGAGTCTGTATGTGCAATGGAAGCACTTCAGTGCTGAATTTTGTGTTTTGTGGTATTCAGTGAAAACTTTATCTTAATCACAGTGTCTACGTCTGTGGATCTATGATCCACAAAACGAAACTCTCAATTACTAGTTTCAAGCACACGCTGAACTAATGTTGCAGCCATATACCAGTTTTACGGTATACTATGGTATAAAAGTTGATGATTATCAAACATTATAACATCTGCTTATTTACAATATTGGGGCAAAAAATCAACTGGAAAGAAAGTCTCAAAAGGGACACTCTTTATACATAGTTCCATTAAAAAAAACCACCATCCATCCATCCATCCATTTTCTTCCGCTTATCTGGGGCTGGGTTGCGGGGACAAAAACCAGAGCAGAGCATTCCAGACGTCCCTCTCTCCAGCAACACTTTCCAGATCCTCCTGGGTGACCCTGAGGCGTTCCCAGGCCAGACAAGTAATGTAATCCCTCCAGCGTGTTCTGGGTCTGCCACGGGGCCTCCTACCAGTTGGAGGTGCCCGTAACACCTCTAAAGGGAGTGGTCCGTGAGGCATCCTGATCAGATGACCGAACCTCAATTTGCCCCTTCCAACACGAAGGAGCAGCGGCCCTATTCCAAGCATCTTTGGATGTCCGAGCCCACCATATCTTTAAGGCTGAGCCCAGCCACCCTGCTGTGGAAACTCATTTCAGTCGCTTGTATCCGCAATCTCATTCTTTGGGTCACTACCCAGAGCTCATAGCCATAGGTGAGGGTTGGAATGTAGATGGATTGATAAATTGAGAGCTTTGCCTTTTGGCTGAGCTCGTTCTTCACCACAACGGTTCGATGGAGAGCCCGCATCACTGCAGACGCTGCGCCAAACCGCCTGTCCATCTCATGCTCCACTCTACCCTCACTGGTGAACAAGACCCGGAGATACCTGAACTCCTTTGCTTGGGGCAGCATCTCCCTCCCCACCCAGAGAGGACAGTCCTTTGTTTTCTGGCAGAGGACCATGGCCTCAGATTTGGAGGTGCTGACTCTTATCCCGACCGCTTCACACTCGGCTGCAAACTGCCCCAGTGCATGCTGGAGGTCACAGTGTGATGAAGCCAACAGAACCACATCATCCGCAAAAAGCAGAGATGCAATTCTGAGGTCCCCAAACCGGACCGCTTCCTCCTCTCGGCTGCGCTTTGAGATCCTGTCCATGATTTTAACAAACAGGATCGGAGACGAGGGGCAACCCTGGTGGAAGCCAACACTAAATGGGAGCGGGTTTGACGTTACGCAGAGTATGCAGACACAGCTCTCACTTTGGTCATACAGGATGGCTTCCGGGAGCCTCCCCCCGCCACCTGATCCAACTCACCGCTAGGTGGTGATCAGTTGACAGCTCTGCTCTTTTCTTCACCCGAGTGTACAAGACATTTGGCCGCAGGTTTGATGATACGACCTCAAAGTCGATCATTAATCTTTGGTTGGCTTCATGTTGCTCATTTGTGCTGAGCCTGGCCGGCATTATGACCAAAGGCAGGGCCACCAGACACACACCTTTGAGTCCCGCCCTTTGACAACTTTGCCTTGGGAGACCCTACCAGGATCTAATGCCCCCGACAACACAGCTTCCAGGATCACAGGGACAACCAAACCCCTCCACCGCGTTAAGGTAGCGTTTTTTGGGGGGTGGTTTCAACTCTTAATTATCAAATATTTGTTCAAACAAAATAACTCTTCGTTTTCATTGCATTCAGGGTCATTCTGAGTGAGTTTAATAATAATTCTGTAATACCTGTGATACCGTGAATCCATGATATTTTCTGAGACGGTTATCATGCTGGGAAAATCTCATACTGTTTCAACCCTGCTCTGCACATCGTATTTTTTTTCTGTAATCAATCCACTAAAAAAATTGTAAAATCAAATTTTTGATAAATAATTAATTAAATGCCTCTCATCATTGTCACTCAGATCAGAGTAATGGAACCAACAACATGCATATTTTGTTTTGGGCCATGATGCTAAGTCCTGTGGATCCACTTTCCACAACATGGGGAAGTGCAAATTCAACCAAAGCTGGCAAATTGGCATACAATGCAAACTCAGCATGATGGGAATCAAGACAATAATAATATCAACAAGAAAATCCATCAACAAATGCCATTTCTGTTCTACCCATTTATAATTCCATGAATGGTTTAATGTCAGTCAAGATTAACTGGGAACACTTTGGTTTCTCATTTTTGAATAGTTTCAAATTAATTTTTGAGGCGTTTCTTGGGAAGAACTATATAATTTAGCACTAATTATAAGGAGTTAAACAGACAGTGTTCAACTGTTAAACATCCAATTAATAACTCCAGTTAACTGGGAGCTTAGCAGGTAGGCTGAACAGGCAAGCAGACAATTCAACATTTATGAAGAATAATGTTACAATTAATAAACTGCTATTATTATTTGCTTGGGTTTAAATGGATCTTAAAGGGCATGAAATATTAAATATATAAATCTATCACACATCACACAGTTAAATCCAAATACAGAAATATATTGAACTTAGAATAAAAAATAAAAGTACTGTGGGACCGTTTGTTTAAGAACAGATGGAGCTATTATTCACATACATTTGTTAAAGCTCCTTTTGGATTTCCTGTAAAGCTGAATGGAAATTACAGAATAAATGTGACAATATCATTGTCATTACCTTCATGTCCCAGAGGCTTGAACGCTGGAGTATTTCTGATATATTTACAATGAGGAAACTGACTTTTAAATCATTTTTGATGATGACATTTGTAACTCTGGTGAACTTTAAAGGATGTTTGTAGTTAGATTGTTACAATCCAGCTGCTCAAAGCCGCTTAAAGTCACAAAATACACATTTTTCTGCAGAGCGGTGTTTGGGGCGAACAAGCAACAACTTCTGCAGTTGAGTGTGATAGTCTGAGACACCTGTCAATCAAGCAAATATGCCCCAGACATAATCTCTTTGAACTTTATTTTTGGAAGAACAATAACTTTGAAAATTCAAAAGACACAGGAAGAAATCATATTAAATTTAAAATATTTACAGAGTTATATGATCTATAAACATGGCCTTTTCCCATTGACATCAGTGCTGTATTTTTGGAGCCTTTATTACATGTGCGCAAAGAGCCATAAGAGGGGGGCTCAATTGTAAGGCACCACAGCAGTTGCAGCTTCTTCAGTTATACAGTCAGAACATTTAGATAGTCAGAAGGCCCACAGTAACATGTCAGCATAGCCAATATGGCCCAATGACAAGTTTCTTAAAGTTGGAATAGATATCCTCCTATGGAATACATAATTACCGATGGAAACAGTTTTTTTTTTGGCCTGATGATTGGCAGTAATCATTGTGTTTTGCATGGTGACTCATCAGGGAAGAAAGGCTGTGATTAATTATGCAGTATGTAATTATATGTATACTAGGTGCAAGGCTTCTGGAAAACATATCAATAACACAGTAACACATGCAGACTGACTCCACATATTTATTTGAGTAGACAATGTTTTCTTTTTTTTTTTCAAACCATATTTTTGTCAGGTAAAAAACATTGTAATGTTCTCTATCTAAATAAATTTGGAGTCAGAGGGCAAGGAAGATGGCAGATCCTTCTCTCACTCCATGTAATTTGCAGGGGTCATGGGTAAACAGAGTGGGGTGGCTCATTAGAGTAAATTGGGTGAATACTGAGAGCTGCTCCTCTGGCCTCGGGCTTACTGAGGGGTTTTCCACTTGTGTTTTCTATCTGCAGAATCTCTTTATTAGCACACCTGACAATATGCCAACACCAAGGGCTGAACAACATATTGTTTTTCACTGTCATTGCAAACTCAACTTTTACAATAAACAAATTGAAAAGGAATGAGATATTGCACTCAGAAACTTTTAGTAGTTGAAAGAGTTTCACGTCTTTTTTTTGGTACTTTGAGCACCATAAGCCGAGTGCAATTTAGTTCCATTACACGAGAGAGGAGGCAGACATCTCTACTGCTGATATCTCCAACTCACACCAAAACAAGCTAGACTGATAAACAGCACTACAGGTGGCAGCAAAAATATGTATATTTGATTTAGGGATGAACTATCCCTTTTAAACACCTTTAATACCAAATGCCAGAATCATTTGGGCTTTTTGGGACATATCAGATGTGTGCAGTGTTCGACTGAAGTTTAGTGTAATATAGGATAATAAAAATGTAATTGAAGAAAGAAGGCCAATGGCATTCTGACAGATAATGATTGTGGAAAAAGGAATCAAAAATAAGATCAAGGAAAATGAAGATAAAGTGTTTTTAAAACAAAGAAAATGTAGTACTAGTTAAAGTATTTACAATAACATATAGTGGAATATATGGTGAGACTGTTTACGGACAAGATAATCAAACAGTAGGAAGTACTTCATAAAATTGATGCAAAATTCCTATATATTCAGTATTGCCATTGATTTCCCACGATGATCTAATTCATATGAAGTGTATGATAAAGTATTTGATGGTAGCGAATGTTATCACAAGGTGGATATATCAAATCTCTCAACCCAAATGCAAATCTACTTCATTAAGGCTATTGTACAAAGACGAAAAGCACAGTTCTTTGTAATAGCAGGTGAATACTGTTAAATATTGAAAGGCTAAAAAGATCTGATGTCCCTGACAGGTAACGTTAGGTCCTCGGCAGAGCTGCAGCCAAGCTAATCCAGAGACCTCGCTCTCCTCCTCCATGGCTGCAGGCATCATCGCTCTTGCTTTAAATGCGAAGTAAGCAGCTCTCCCACACAGACAAAATCCATACATGCAGGTGCTGTTAATAGGTTTGGCTGGGTTATGAGAGTATGATGTTTTTTCTCTGTTTGACCTTTTTTTCAGCCCTTTACTAACCTGGAGGGATGTGCAGCACATTATTGTCCAAACATCAAAATCTCATCATCTTCTTGCCCCTGACTGGCACATTAATGGAGCTGGATACAAAGGTATTCCCACCAGACTTCTGCGGAAATTTCTAATTCCAAATAGTTTTCTCCCCCCGTATTTGCAAGTAGTTTGGAGAAAATGAATAATTACATGATGTCTTTTGAATGCAATCTTCTCAAAACTTATAATAAAGAAGATGAGCAAAGATAAGTTTAGCTTGATAAGCATATTTTGGTAAATGTTCTCTCAGCTCTTTTTAGGGAAACTATCAAACAGTGAGTGTACAAACTAATGAGATACTGTGAGCAGAACAGTAATAAACGCCTACAAAGTCCCAGGAGTACGTGATGTTTTTTTATGAGCAACAGCTCCTTTTATGCCCTGGCTAATGTGGTATATGTGTGTGTCTCTGTGTGTGTGTCTGTGTGTGTGTGTGTGTGTCTGTCAGTGAGCCACCTGTATGGCTTTGGCCTGCTGGATGCTGAGAGCATGGTGAAGGAGGCCGAGCGTTGGAAACAAGTCCCCTCACAGCATGAGTGTGTGGAGGAGGCTCCCATCCAGCTGAGCAGGTATCACGCCAACTGCACTGCGAGACATCTCTGCTTTGAGTCAGGGCTTCCCTTGATTCCTCCCTTTTTATCACGCTTTATCTATTTCTGTCTCACTTCTCACATGGCTTTCTCTCACACTGATGCTTGCACACTTTAATTTTCTTTCCTTGTGACTGTGCTTCTTGTTTTCTGCCGCCTCTCTCATCTTTGCCTCTCACTATGTGTCTTTATTCTTTTTCTGTCCTGCGTTTCATGACAGAACTATTCATCCCGGGTCGCCACTGATGTCTGCATATGAGAGCACAGGCTGCTCCAGCAAGCCCCTGCAGCATGTTGTTTATGTGGAGCATGTCGTCGTCCGTGTAACCATCACTCACGGTCGCCGCGGCGACCTTTCCATTACGCTCACGTCACCTTCAGGCACTGTGTCGCAGCTGCTGGCTAACAGGTAACTAAGAGTGATGCTCAATCACCGACACAATGTGTGGAGGATATTACCGCCCTCCTCCTATAGCTCACCACAGGGTTTCTACATACAGTAATCTATGAGCAACATGTATGAGTAAAGCAGAGCGTATAACTATTTAAAGCACAGTGCGATATAACTCCACTGTATTAAATTCTTCAGTTTGGCACTTTGTACCATCAGGGGGAAAGCATTTTGATTTTTGGCAGCTCTTATCAGCCAGAGACCAGTTGCCCAAATCCAATTTTTCTACTACCTAGATACTACCTGGGGAAGTTTCTGGCAGTTTAATTTTTGGGCAACTTTCAACTTTTATGTATTTTCTTACTTTCGGCAAAGTGCAATGCAAAAAAATACAGCATATAGCAACAAGACAGACTCAAGTGTGGATAACTGATGATGATGCAAAGCACAGTTGGGGCAAAGTAAATACATACATTTTATGTACATTTACATTTCATGTATTTTATTCAGAGCTGCTCCTATCAATATTTTGTATTACCAATGGATGTTATAGCAGCACGAGCAGCAGTAGTAGTGGTGGTAGTAGTAGAATTAGCAGCAACAGCCCCAAATTGTAGGTAATAGTATCTACTGGTAGTAGTACTAGTAGCAGCAGTAGAATTATTAGGAGTAGTATTGGTAGTAGTATTCACAGCAACAGGGAATCATCAGCATCAGTAGGGTACTATTAGCAGCAGCAGTACTATTAGCAGCAGCGGTAGTATTGATACTTCTAGGAACAGTAGTAATAATAGTGGCACTATTAGCAGCAGTAGTAGCAGTGGTAGGCTACTATTATCAGCAGTGATATTATTATCATCAGTAGTAGTAGTGGTACTGTTATAATCAGCAGTAGTAGTAGTGGTACAATTAGCAGCAGCAGCAGCAGTAGTTGAATCAGTTGTTGTAGTATTAGCAACAGTTGTAGCGGTGATCAGCTATCATTAGCAGTAGTAGCAGTAGAAATAGTAGTATTAGCAACAGCAGCAGTGGTAGAATTAGTAGCAGTAGTATAATCAGTAGTAATAGTATTAGCAACAGTTGTAATAGTGGCTGTATAATCATGATTATGTAATGTTTTGTCTTAGGCCCCTCGACGACTCTGCCGAGGGATTTCAGAACTGGGAATTCATGACAACTCACAGCTGGGGGGAACCGGCAGCTGGGAGATGGACTTTGAAAATCCACGATACTTCCTCTGTGAAGAGAGACAACACTGAACTAGGTCTGCTCTTCCTCTTTGTAACATCACAGTATTATGAAACATACATTAAAGTTCAACTAGAGCGGCAGCTAAAATACAGCGCAGGCCTCCCGGGACAGCCTTCTTATCCTTCTCTCTTCCTGTTTCTCTGTTGTTACATAGGGATGCTGAACGAGTGGTCCCTGGTGATTTATGGCACCGCAGAGCATCCGTATCCTAGGCATCGTGAGCGAGTCCGATCGGCTGAGATGGCGATGGATAGTGATCTCACTGAAGAATACAGTGGTGAGTCATGTCCTCAGCTGGTATTAAGCTGCCCCCTGCTCTTGCTCAGACAGCAGCTAAATGCACTCTAATGCAGATTTACAGTTTCTGTCAGTTTAGGTAGTTTTTTATGTTAATCTGGAGCTAAATCAGCAATGTGGATAACTTCTCTGTTGTTGCCTTGGTGGTGGTGCAGTGACTTTGCGAGTGTTTGCCCTTCCAGGACCCTGCGACCCAGAATGCAGTGACGATGGTTGTGAGGGGCCCAGCCCGCAGCAGTGTGTCACGTGTTTACACTTTTTTCTCAAGTTCAAGAACAACACAAGGTTAGCATGATTACACAGTACAGTTTGCACACCCAGAATGCAGTTCACAGTATGTTATGAAACTGTTGTCGCAGAGCATGTGGATCACACATACTGCAAAATAACGAGCTATTATTTAGTCTGCATTTGTGCCACAACCTCAACAGAAAATGTGACCACATCATGATGGTAAAAAATGGACACGGACTGTCATTTTCTCCACTCCCGCTCATTTAGAGAGTTACACCTCTTGTCCTCTATGTGCTTTGGTCTGTGTCGGTCCAATAGGATGTGTGTATCAGAGTGTCCCAGGGGATTTTGGGGCGACCGCCGGCGTTGTAAAAGGTGCTTCTCCTCCTGCGAGAGCTGCAGCGGGAGTCGCAGTGACCAGTGCACTTCCTGTATACATGGTCATCACCTGACTGAAGGGACCAGTACCTGCACGGCCTCCTGTGGGGATAACTACTACCTCGACCATGGTTGTATTTCTGGCATTAAAACCTGCTTTTATGAATTATGTTTTGTCACATTTTATAATTATACCTAACAATACAGAAAAAGTCTCCTCTTGTGAACCATGAAAGGAGCCACTGCTTATAGAGCAGCTGCACATGAGCCTGCTAATGAATAGTCAGTTGATGTAACTGCAGTTGAGGGCTGTGTGAGTAAGATTGATTAATCGCTTGGATGTGTATTCCATGTGTATTGTTTGATTTCCCCACAGATGCAAATATGTGCAGAAAGTGCAGCGAAAACTGCTTGAAGTGCACCTCCTACAGCATCTGCACAGAATGCAAACCAGACACAAGGTGAGACAAATTCTCAGTTGATGCTTGAATTAACTGCACAGTAAACACTGCTCCTTCTCTTCCAGCCACTTAGAATACTGATTCTCCCCATGCATACACACCCTCTGCAGCATCATAACCATTTTTTAAAAAAAAAACTACAATATTTTTGACTGAAAAGAAAACGTTCCCTTTCTACACACTGCTCAAAAAGAAAAATGCATCATGATTTCCACTTTGCAGGATCACCCAAAGAAAACAAAACCTCCCTGTCAAATTCACCATATTGTTGAGTTAGAAGTTTCCGGAATACTGTGTTCACTGACTCAGTTCACCAAGTACATGTGGTGGTGTGCTGTGGGTTGGAAAACTGAGTCTACAGTCTAAAAGGCAATGAGTCATCTTCACAGTGTCACATGATTGGTTGTGTGTGTCACGGTGCCACATGCTCTCTCCGCCCTCTCCAGTCTGCAGGGGAATCGGTGCCAGCGGAGCTGCGCGGCAGGATCGTACCTCGACAAACAGGAAGGCACATGCAAGCTCTGTCACAAGGCCTGCGCTACCTGTGCAGGTGAGAGCACAGGTCAAAGGTCATGAAAATATAGAATTCAAATACATGACATAGGACTGTTTGCAGACCTCCTTTGTGCCTTTTGTTCATTTAAGAACATATTTGTTTCTGCTACCTGCGACATCAGGTGCAGGTGCTGCGGCATGCACCCGTTGTGCAGAGGGCCACTTGATGGAAGAGTGGAGGTGTGTGTCCTCCTGCAGTGCTGGCTTCTATGCCACCGAGCCAAATCCAGAGATAGCTGATGGGCACAGGATATGTAGGAGGTGAGCTCACTGGTGTGTGTTCAGGTGTGGGTGGTTTGTTTATCTGCTGATGGCAGGCCTTATTCTGGTGGTTGGCTTCTGTGTGTGTGTATGTTTGGAGTTGTGTGCTTGTGTTAGATGTAGGTTTTTCCCCACTGTGTGCGTGTGTTTTTTGTGGTCAGTACGTGTGTGTTTGTGTGCGCATATGTGCGCATGTGTTCAGTCTCTGTGCGCTCCTCCTCAGGTGTGACGCCAGCTGTCTCACCTGTGTGGGGCCGAGCCGGGGGAACTGTAGCAGCTGTTCCAGCGGTCACAGCCTGCAGCAGGGAGCGTGCGTTGTTAACACTGTGTGCACAGACGGTCAGTCAACCATCTTGTTCCCTGATTACGTGTTGGCTCACTGCGGCTAGATAAATATAAAGCGACTTTAACATGTTCAGTTCTCCAACTTGAAATTTTCAAATACAATTATTTGTTCTAACTGCATTAATATGATACACACACAACAGCTGCCAATGTTTGATGCAAGTATAAAGGCTGCTGTATGGACACATTACAGTACTGTGCAAAAGTTTTAGGCCACCTTAAACTTTGTTATATTAGCAAGGTCATAATGATCATGCATATTTTTTTTAGTTGTCAGTAGTCTCCTAACTAAAATACAACCAGAACATACAGATAATATGTATACAGTATTAAAAAAAAAATTCAAAATAAAACAACTTAAACAGGCTTAAGTTGTCAGTATTTAGTGTGACCTCCCTTTCCACTCAACATGTCTTGAACTCTCCTGGGCAGACAATTTGATATTTACAATACTGATCTTCTGGTGAGTTTACACCATTATATTCAAGACACTTTTGTTATGGTTGTACAATTCCATGTTTCACACTAAATATTGACTTCAGTCCCAAGAAGCCATTTTGTTCTGACTTTTTTGTTTTTTTTAATGCATTGTACATGTTCTGTATATTCTCCCTATCTTAATAAAGAGACTGAGAAACAACTATACATATATGCTCATCACAAGGTTGCTAAAACAACAAATCTATGGTGGCCTAAGACTTTTATGCAGTACTGTATATCTAGGTCTGCCTATATTTACAATGTGATTTTATCATTAGCCAGCCATGTTTATTTGATATAAAGATGTGTAGAGTGGCTGTATATAGCTATATATAACGTGTAGCTGTTCTGTATATGTGGCTTGCAACCTTTAGTATCTATGCCTCAGGTGGTTATTCACTTCTGAGTCAGCGTCGTTCTCTTGCTGCATGTCTATCAGGAGAGTACCCGGACGGTAATGGAAAGTGCCACGCGTGTGATGCAACGTGTCTGAAGTGCACAGGGCCGCAAAGAGAAGACTGCATCAGCTGTGTTTCTTCACGGTGAGTTGGTCTTGACTTTTCAGATACAGGGTCAGAGGGGGAATTAATACATCCCACTGTTTCTCTGAAAAAGATTGTGCTTCACCATGATGTAGAGGAAGAAATGATACACAGATGGATTAGTATTAACAACAGTCAAAGCTGCCAGTAAGATGCTGACCATATCTATGTAAATGAAAATGAAATGTGAATGTTTTTTTTAAGGGATAGTTCACCCCAAAATCAAAAACAGACTTTTCCTCTTGCCTGTAGGGTTATTTATCAGTCTGGATTGTTTTTGTTCGAGTTGCAGAGTGTTAAAGATATCGCCCGTAGAGATGTCTGCCTTCACTCCATTATTATGGAAGTAGATAGCATTTGGCGTCTGGCGCTCAAAGCATCCCCCCAAAAAAACGTCATCTTTCCAGAAATCATGACCCCGTTCCTGAAGATAATCCACAGACCCTGTTGTGGACAGTTTCATAAAGGAACTATTTTCTTTGTACTAAACTACCCTAGTCAGTTAAATGACAAATAATTGGCAAATTTTAGAAAAATCTTTCAGTTTCTGGCTTCAGCTTCTGAAGAGCAGTGGGAGTTTCTGCTTTTCTTTATCTCATATCATTGTGAACTGAATATCTTTTACATTTTGGACCTTTGGTTCAACAAAAGGAGACATTTGCAGACATCGGCATTGGCACCTGGAAGTTTCGTTCAGTGTTTTTCACTGTTTATGGATATTTCATAGACTAAATGATTAATAGATGAATTAAAAAAAAAAGAACCTGCAACTTTATTTATTTGACTGGATTGGAAAAGGATATAAAATGTGCCATTAACCACTTTTACATAATTTGTCATAAAAAATGAAACAATGGACAGTGTATGACAAAAAAAACCCTGTAATTTACTATATACCATGTTGGGGATAGGTTCATGCTACTGGCATTACTCATCAGCAGATAAATTGGTTATCAGAAATTTGAACCTCAAATTATAAACATCAGTGTCTAAAAATCCCTCACTGCCTCCCAGTTTAACCAACCATCCCAGCCCTTCCTCTGCTCTCCCTGTGTCAACACACTCAGCTTCATCTGTGTATCGCTGCCATATGTTACATGCTGGGATCTAAATTAGTTCAGCTCATTTGCATAGACATAATTCATATCTGTTGATTTTGTGGGGTTGCTGCTGAAAAAGTGGGTTGTTGTTGTTGTCGTTGGCTGCAGGGCTCTGGATGAGGGCCGCTGTGTGGCAGAGTGTGCCAAGGGCAAGTACCAGTCAGGTGGCCAGTGCCACCTGTGTGACCACACCTGTGCTACCTGTGTGGATGCAGGGTCTGCCAGCTGTACCAGCTGTGACACTGGTGAGGACTGAACAAGTAAATCATGCTGAATGTTAGGCGTGTGCGTGCGTGCGTGCGTGTGTGTCTGAGATAGAGAGAGAGAGAGAGAGAGAGACATACAAATGACATCAGCACAACTGAATCATTAACAATTAATTTATCAGTGTTCTTTTGTGTGTCCTAATTCCACATACTGTTGATCTTGTTTATCCACTACTATTGCTATACAAATTTCCTCTTTTACTCAACGTCTCCCATTTCTTTTTTTTTTTTTAAATGAAAGCCCTGTGATGTTTCTGCTGACAGAATCTCTTCAGTTGTTGACAAAAGGCATTTTTATTTTTTATATATTCGCTGCACCATGTTTTTGACAATGCAGGAGCTTGCACATAAATGAGCTGGGTATTTGCTCATTAAATGTGTGAATACAGTAGTTATAATGATCGCAAAGTTTCTTAAAAATGGACATAAACATACACCATGTTGTTTCCTTCAGATAAGTTTGGACTGGAGCGTTACCTGCATAAAGGCCAGTGTCTGGACGCCTGTCCCGAGGCCTTCTACCACACCAAGGAGAAGAGCTGTGAGCCATGCTCGGACCACTGCAGGCTCTGCACGAGCCCCACCCACTGCCTCAAGTGCAACTCTTCCTTCTACGTCTCTGATGGCGTGTGTGCGAAGCTGGAGTGTGGAGAAGGTAAACAAGGTCACAGCGTTATTTATGAGCTGGTTTTCTTATATCTGTCATGCCAGCCAGTGTCAAAGATGACCTTGAAAAGCATCATCTCATCTGTCCTTTAACTCTCTCACCCTCTCCCTGAATCTTTCCTTCACACACTTCTTTCTTTTTTTTTTCCTCAGGGGAGGTGGAGGATCCAGATTACGACGAGTGCATGGCCTGTGAGGAGGGCTGCAGGAAGTGTGTCTTGTGTAAGTTACAGCTCAGTCGCCGTAATAAAGTTTTTCCCAAATGAACGTTGCCTACAGTAGACGGAGCTCTCCTCCTCAGTGTGCTCCCGACCATGTTCAAGGGTTTCTCCTGGTAGTTCCTGTTTAAAAGGAGAGCTGAGTTTTTTTGTCTGCTTTCAACAGATAACCCCAGGCATTGCCTTTCCTGCACTGAGGGCTTTTACAAGTAAGGCTGTGTGCCTCACTGTCGCCATGTGTGATCTCGCCTTTCAGTTCACTACTATGCTAGAATGAAAAAGGACTGGTTTTGCTCTGAGAGTGGAGTATGTTTCTGTGTGTGCGTGAGGTAAAACAGCAGGTACAGACTGCCGCTTTTGTTATCAGTTTTCAGGATGGCTGCTACAGAAACTGCCCAGCTAAGACGTACAGCGTTGAAGACCAGATGACCTGCGTTCCATGTGATGACAACTGTGTGAGCTGTGACGAACATGAGTGCTACTGGTGTGAGACCGACCTCTTCTTATCAGGTAGAACTGCCCCACCTGGTCAAGACACAAAGGCATGAAGCATTATTATAAAAAGTCTGCAAAAGTACACACATCTAGACGATAAAAACTAGGTGCTGGACAAGAGATCATACAAGAGACGACAAAAAGATCATGCAACATACGAGTGCGCAGACTCTAGTAAGAGGTTTTCAGATCCTTTTCTGAGATTAAAATAGTGTTGCAGTATAAAATACTGCGACTACAAGTTAGTGCCACTTAAAAATTGAATCTTATACTTATTACTGATGCATTAATGCTCAAAGCTGGGTTAAGGTAGTTTAATTTTTGTGTCATTGGACAAAACCCCATAATGAACTTCACACACGTTATAATGTCATCGGTCCGAGAGAACATTAGACTTTAGGACCTCCACTTGCTGATGTTTAAGGCTTTAGAAACTGTCGCCTGTGATGGCAGATTTTCAGAGAGAGCAGCAGTCAGTTATGTCAGTCACTACTTGTGAACTGCAGTCAAACTGCCAAACTAGGCAGCGCTGTTCAAATATGTATCAATATTCTGTTACTGCGTTGCTTGTTTCTCTCCTAAAATGTTTTCTGAAACAGTTTCAGTGTACTGTTTAGCTGTAAAATGAGAGTTCGTTGAGCAGGTGGGTAGTGCTTGGTTTTCACTTGACTGTATTAACATGGCGGCCAGGTCACAAACTTCTCTTTTTTACAGCTTAAGGATACACTGAAACAGTGGTTCCCAACTGGATGTGTCACGGTCCAAAGGTCCAAAGGTCCGATCTAAATTGACCAAAAGTTACTCATGAAAGTGAAAGTTTGTAAAAAAACAAAAAAAACCCCAAAAAAACCCACACTTTATTTGACATTCTACTCTTGCAGTGTGTTTTGTTTCTTTGTGTTCTAAGACGACTTGTTTACATTTTATGAAATAAAATTGAAGAAGTGGTAATTTATTGAATGTGTGGACCTTGAACTAACGACAAAGGAGAAAGGCAGACTCTGTGGCTGCACCAGTTGGGAACTACTGCACAGAAATATGTTTCTGACAAAATCTGAGTTGAGAAATAGACAATCCAGTAACTGAATTTTGATCTCTTCTTGCAAATTCCATCAGGAGCACCACAAAGAGGCAGAGGAACACTATTTTTTAAGATTATCTGCTTTGTATATTACTAAGGATATAGTAACAGGTCTGAAAAAAGTAACTTCTTGTCATATTTCCTAAAAAAAATACCTGCTGTAGCCTTCAGTAGTATTTTTCTTTGATGTGTGAAATGAGCTCCTCTTTTAGGAAAGTAAGAGTACCTAAATAATGAACTTGCACAGCTAGGTGGGCAACATACAATATTGATTTTAAATACAGAGAAACTTCTACTTTTCCCAGAGGGGAGTTGTGTTTCAGTGTGTCCTGATGGTTTCTATGGTGACGAAGACACCAATGACTGTGAGGAGTGTCACTTGGACTGTGTGACATGTGATGGCCCAGAGGACGATGACTGTCTGACGTGTGAGGAAGGGAAGATGCTCAAATTCGGAGTGTGTGTGTCTGACCATGAGGTCTGTCCCATTAAGACCTTTCGCAGCGGTGAGACTAATACTTATGTATTCCACTAATCCAACTGTCTGCTCATAATGAATCAGGGATTTGGGCACTTTCACAGGGGCAGAAAAGAAATCTTGGAGGGTAATTGGTCTGTGTGCCACCGTCCCTGAACCCCGCACCAACTTAAGTACTCGAAACGGGCAGAACTACTGAACGTCAGCCAGATACGGACTTTGAAATAATTGATTGTATATGCTGAACATTTAGTTCCCCCCAAGAATTAGTTGGACAGACCTTAAAACAACATATGGTAATTAGTGCAAGGCAAGACATCTTAATTATAGGAACCAAAGTAACTCTGCAAAAAGTACATACCGTTTTAACAAAGGTCGAAAATGAACACACAGAAGTTAAGTTATTCTTAAACTTTTAATCTCAGCAGCTACAAAAGCTCAGATTAAAGTCTCAAACCTTCACACAAAATTTGGAATGGCACAACGTTGCAGGACGCTGTTGAGCTTTTGTGTAATCGCCAGTTGATTTAGCTTGTGAAGAGTGGGTTTAGGTACTAATCTTCGCTTTTGTTGTCTAAATGCTTTTGTTGGAAGGCTTTTGGGGAAATACGCTTTCTTGCTGAGCGCTAGATGAGGGAATGGATATCTTGCTGTCTTGTCTCTATCTTAAATTTGAAGCTACAGCCAGCAAGTTATTAACATAGCTCAACACAGAGCACAAAGACAAAAAGCAGAGGAAACAGCTAGCCTGGCTCTGTCCAGAGCTAAAGATTGCCAAGCAAGGTGGTGACAACTAATAGAAGTCACTGCGCCTAGCCAAGCCAAGCCTGACACAATAGATGGATGTGGCAGAGCATTTTCCTGCCCCCTGCCTCTATTTTCTTATTTTCCTCGTCTATTTTGCTGTGGTGGGACAGTATAGTGTACATAAGGGCGAGACTTTATAAAGTCAGCTGTATGATTCTGGCATATTTACAGGACATAGATTGGATTGAAATGCAGTCTCCCTCAGATCATGGTGTAAACATGCAAGTACACAACAAAAGAATGGAAAAAGCACTAAATGAAAGTAATAAAATTAGAGTTAAGGAAGGCACACATGAAAACACACAAGCACCGAATTGACGTATAAATGGGAGTAAACAATTCTTTCTATAATGCAGTAAATGGTTCTCGTGCAAATGGAATGTGCAAATATTATACGTAGTTCAGACAAAAAGTTTGCAAACAGGTGCCAGACCGTAAGCTCAGGAGTTCGGGAGAAAGCTACCACAATTGTGGACACTGCGCTAGAAAAAAAACCAAATATAGCGAGAGAAAACGCCAGGCGGATAAAGCCTGGTCCAAGATAAGAGTGAATCTGGGGAGGGCTTTTACTTTTGCTGGTGAGTGTGTTTACAAACAATAACTAACAATGCCTGCACAGTATACCTTTAAAGTAAGCAATTATTTATATGGTAATTACTATATCATATGTCAAAAAGTACATCACAATAAAAAACAAAAGCAAGAAATAAAATAGGATTGATCAAACCAAAGAGATACAATATGTTCATCGGCACAATTGTAACTTTGGACAGAGACAGGCTAACTGTTTGCCCTGCTCTCAGTCTTTATGCTAAGCTAAGCTAATAAGCTGCCACTCTAGCTTCATATTTGGCATACAGACTCAAGGTAGTGTCAAAAAATCCATGTGTTAATTCTTATCTATTATTAATATTTGATATGGTTTCAGTACTTATTTTTGTATTATCAGTACTACTTATACTACTTTGTTGCTCTCTCTCCTCTTTGGCAGTGAGCTCATACCGCTGCAGCAGCCCCATAGCCCCGCCCCCTCTTGCACAAGCACAGTGCCATCTTCTCATCACTCGCCTGGTTCACGCTGCTTGCTTAGAGACCTTTGTGCCACTGTTTTGTCTTTTAATTCCACTTTACTGCCTTTTGAATGTATGACAATGTCAGAGGCTTTTGAATGTGAGCACTACTGCAAGAATATTGCTTTTTATTAAGGTAAAAATGTTTTAATTATTGTTTATTACAGTCATTCTGCTAGTTTCTGCTACTGACCAAGAAAAGATCAGTTGTCATGGTATAGTCTTGTTATACTAATCTATTAAAAAACATGGTAAATTGTATGCCCTCAATGTCAATTTTCCCTTGGTATCAAAAACTGTCAGATGTCAATATTTTTCAACGTATTATATCAAAGTTAAAAATTACACTATGATGACAACACTGGTAGCATTCTCCTCATCTAACTAATGACAAGCCAGCTGATCAGCGTATTTCTCATAATGTCAAACTATAGCCTATATATTTTAGACTACTAGCAATATTGCTGCAATATGTCCAATATATATTAAAGCAGCCATTGTTTCCTGCGTTATAAGTTGCAAAGAAGATAACCTTCCGCCATCTGACTATTCGGGCTCCATCTTTTTGTCAGGACAGTAATTTTTACTATGATCGTCCAGGATCAGGTATCAGGTCTATTCACTGCGTTGTTTCCCCTCCAGATGATGGAGAGTGTGAGGACTGCCACCCATCCTGTGAGTCCTGCTCTGGAGAAGAGAAGAACCAGTGTACAAAATGTACAAAAGGTCCGCCGCACATTTAAGTACATTCAGCCTGTGTTGCACCAACAAAAATTAATTTACTTCCAAATTAATGGAGCAATATTGCCAAATCAATCAAAAAATCAATCTTCCTGTTCAGCTCCAAAACAGTTTCCTTAGTGAACTGGTATCTTGACAATAATTCATCATCGTCATCATCGCCATCATAAAAGTCAAGTGGGTTGAGTCTGCTTCAGCTTTTTTTGAAAAACTTGATTATTTGCTCAATTCATCTCAAAAAGGCGGCGTGAAAAGTTAAACATATCCAACTGTAGCTTTAAAGTTAACCCTGGATCACAGTTTAAATTGGAATTTAAAGTTTTGGTGCAGCAGGATTAGAGAGTAAAAACTAAACTGATTTAAAGAGAGGTTTAAATGTAATCTTAGTCAGTAGTCTTAAAGTTTGGTGCAACAGAACTGAAACTTGAACCAAGAGTTAATCATGGTTCAACGTTAATCCTTGTTGAGTGCAATCCAGCCTTAATATTTGAATGCTGTAAGATCTTCAACAGCAGTTTCACATTTTTGTGGTGACACCACATCATATCCAACTATTTTGCAGTGCAGTGTTGATGTTTATTCTTTCTCTCTCTTCCAGGGCGGTTTCTGACCGCACAGCAAACATGTGTGTCAAAGTGTCCGGGGGGTTTCTTTGCCAGCCGGCTGAGCGGCGCGTGTGATGCCTGCACTCCAGGCTGTTTGCAGTGTGCGGACGCTCAGCACTGCACCCGCTGTCAGAGCACACGCAGAGCTCAGTTATTCCTGCAGGACGGCCAGTGTGTCCAACAGTGTGTGAGGTTAGGGGTCAATCCTATCAGTATAAATGTGTTCACATGCCTTTTACATAGAGGGATGAGAGTGTGCTACAGCTCTATGTGGAAACTGATTCCTGTGGGGACTTTACTGGCAACACCATGTTGAAATTACATCGTTTGAACATCAGGCCAGATGTTTGAGTCATGTAGAGCCAAAAATAAAATCTCAGGAGACATATTTCCTGGCCATGGTTTGACGTTTCCCACTTAATGTTTATGAGCCATTAAATTGTGACATCCTTGAGTTTGAAAAAATATCTCGTCCTTGCTGAAGAGGTCCTTGAAGCTCCATTAGCACTGAGATGACCATTTCAACTTTTTGGCCATGAGGAATTCATCTTTATTTTTCCAAGCTGCTTTTTTAGCACTACTTAAGTACTACGTGATTGTCCTGATAAATTATTAGTTGTCCTCTTTGGAGTGAAGCAGCCAGCAGAGCAAAATGTCAGTCCACTTATTTACCCCAACAGCAGCACGCACACTAAAGCCAGCATTTTTAATATCATTTCACACTGAAAACATCAGGGATGCACGATATTGGATTTTTTGGCAATATCCGATATGCTAATATAAAACAACTCATTTGGCCAATAACTGATACCAATATCAATATATCCACTTTTTTCCCACTTAATTTTAGTGATCATCAAGTCTCCTCTGCAGTGGAATTAACGTCATATTATGCATACTTTTATCATAATGGCCCACCAGCAGATAGAGATATAGAATACAGTGCTTTTTAATGTGTGTAGTATTCATTCATTGCACAAAAAAAAGAAAATTACTTCAATTTAGAGTTGATGTTATGTTATGTTCACATTGTCAATTTAAAAAAAAAAAGTTTCATATTGGCAGAAATCCACATGCTGGCTGATTTCCAGTATTTCATTTTAAAGCCAATATCTGCACATACTGATGACGTGCCAATATTATCATGCATCCCTAGAAAAAATAATTATTATATGCTGCTCAGCTTGACATATAACATGGGAAACTAATTAATTGTTCACAATACTTATACAAAAACATTTATACTTACCATTGTGTTAAGCAGGAATTTGAAAGAAATGCATCTATTAATCTTCTTGTCTAATTTATGTCCATTATGCAGCCTGGTTAAGCTGACATGGACAAGGATCCAAAAGTATACGTGCATAATATGCCAAGTGTACAGTCTTGTGTGTGTCTGCTGATGTGTGTTTGGCTGCTCACAGGGGTTATCCAGCGGGCCAGGTGTGTCGTAGCTGTGTGGCAGGCTGCGCGTCCTGTGGGAAGAACGCCACCCACTGCCTTAGCTGTGAAGAGCCTCTCCTCCTGCACAAGCACCAGTGTGTGGAGGAGTGTCCTCCAGCTCACACTGTCCGCGACAGGGAGTGCCAACACTGCCCCTCGGCCTGCCAGGAGTGCAACCCACTCGGACAGTGCACAGGTACAGAAACATTTTGCAAACGAAGACAGATTCGGCTGTTTGAGCTCACTCATTTTAATCTAGAATGTGCTTTTGCCTTTGCACAGTCACCTTTAGATTGTGTTGTCTTTAATTGTAAGTTTATTTTTAGCCACAGTAGCAAAATGGCTGGTAGAGATGGTAATGTTGATCAGCTGATTGGTTCGCCACTTTGACCCAAACTCTCTGTGGGACCCACAATCTCTGCAGCATTATGCATGCTTTTCCACAGAAGCAAAGATTAGGTGTAAGGGGGCTTGGATTAATCTCTTATTATTTGCATATTGTCTTCCCTTCATTCCACTACTGTCATGCTTTCATGCTGGACATGCAGCCGTTCCCCACCCACATGACCCCAGACATACCTAGTGGAGATTTGCACATTACTGAGAGCACTTTTATTGTTATAATTGTAACAACTGGAGATCTCAGCTTTTCCTGTTGCATCATCAACACTACTGTACCACAATTCTGGATTTATGACAAAATAACTGCAAACTATTGCCATTCCCATCAGCCTCACCTGTACTTTGTGTTTAATGTTAATTAGTGATTTTTTAGCATGCCAACACACTCAACTAAGATGAGTATGCTAAATATTTTACATGCCAATCATCACTACGTTGCGTTGTTATTATGAACATGTTGGCATGTTGACAGTTTGTTGTAACTCTGGGTCTAGTTCTACACTAAATGCATTGTGTCTAGAGACAACGCCAGAATTTTATTTTCATCTACTCTGTCAAAGTGAGTGTTCTTGTCATAATGACTACATTTGACTCATCTATTTCAAGTCTGTTTTTCATTCATCTTTTCACTTTTTTTTCCCCAAGTGAAATCCCTGCCTGACAGAGAGAGGGCTTTTCTCCTTCTTGCATTTCTCTCCAAGACTTTAGGGGACTTAGTATAGTTTCACTGAGTTGTACTAAATTGTTCTTCCATGCAGTGCTAAAAGCTGTTCTTTGCGCAGACTGTGAGGAGTATCACTTTCTCCACGAGGGCCTGTGTGTTCTCGACTGTCCCGAGAGGTTCTTCGAGGACAAAGACCAAAGGGAGTGTTTGAGTTGCCACCCTGACTGTGCTTTATGTGACGGCCCGAACAACAATGACTGCGATGCCTGTATGGACACCGAGGCCACACTGCACAATGGGGCGTGTCTGGAAGCGTGTCCCTCCCACACCTACAGAGATGCCATAATAGCAGAATGTAAAGGTAGGCAGAGAAAGCTTATGTTTTCTGTTGTTTCTAAGTTTTGGTAAATGAGGGGTTAATTTGAGATGTTAGATTGGATGGATGGTCGCACAAGCAAAAAATGCACTCCTGGTCAAAATCGAAACCCATTTCTTTTAATATTGTTTAACTTGTTTTTTACTAAACATTTATCCATTCACAACACTTGCCCTTTTAAAGATGACAAAAGTCAGAGATGCTCCATTTCTCCTAAAACTTTACTCTCTCCTCACTGATGCAACAGTTTCTGTCCTGTAAAGCGTCCTTCATGCATTTCCTCAATTATATTCCCTACTATGCCTGAGTGTGTTTCCTGACTTTAGCTCAGACTAAAATAGCAACGCTTTTCCGACGGTTAACAGGCAGCTGTCAAACCTTGAAAACAGAACAGCAATGCCAAAGACAGTTCCCTAGAGAAAGACACACTCTGGTTTTGTTATTCAAAAACACAGAGACGATGGTGTGTTTCTCCCAGGAAAATGTTGTAGGCGATGCCTGCTTTTGTTGCTACATACAGTAGCTGCCAGCAGTAAGACATTTAAAAAGGAAGTACACTGCTGCACTGCACAATGGACAGAGGGTGATTTTTATGTTTATTTTCATCTGAAGGGAAAACAGGCTGCAGGGAATGTTTTCACAGATCACACATTGAGAACCCAATAGATGGAAACCAGATCATATAAAGCGTATTACTGTAGAAAAAAATATTGAATAATTTAAACCTTTAACCTAATATGTGTTTTTATTATCACATATACTATTACTATGTTAGATATCAAGTCCAAATGAAAAAAACACGAACTCTCCTTTTGTTTCCCTGTAGATGTGATTTAATGTCCGTTTCTGCCTCTGTGCAGGAAAAAGCCATCGCCGGAGGCATTATGTGTTTGCGTGGTACGTGTACGTACATCCTTTAGCCCCATTCTTGTGAAGATATTTCAAGAGCACCTTGAGGGAATTTTCTCAAATTTGGCAAAAAGGTCTACTTGGACTTAACAATGAACTGATTAGATTTTGGTGGTCAAACTGCAGAGGTCACTGTGACCTTGTGTCTTTGCCATTCTCTGTAATGCCGTAGCTCTTGAGCGCCTTGAGGGAATTTCTTTTCTTCAAGTTTTGCACAAACATCCATCTAATGATGAACTGATTAGATTTTGGTGGTCAAAGGTCAAGGTCAGTGTAACTTCATGCTTTTCTCATTCTCGTGAACACGATATCTGAAAAAGGCCTTAAGGGAATTTCCTCAAATTTGACACAAATGTCAAAGCAAAGATGAATCAATCAATGTGACCTCACAAAACATCAAAACATGTTTTTGGCCATAACTTAAGAATTCATGTATTAAGTGTGACAAAGTTTCATGCAAACATGTAATACAATAAAATGATGAAATGATGACATTTTGAAAATAAGATGCTGACTTTGCTGTGGCATCATCATGTTCCACAAAAACACTTTACTGGCAATTACTCAATGCCATAATTCAGGGACTGGAGTGAAGAGAATTGCCTACAAAATTTTCTGTGTCGAAGATGTTTGTGGCGCATCCATGTTTTGGAATATGCATCTTCTTGGCAGCAGCTATTAAAGCATTGTCAACTGTCATGACCCCATGAGTTTCGACAGACATGGATGTAAACTGTAACTGGAACTTGACAGGTTAGTGGGGGCATAGAAGCGCAAAACAGTAATTTTTTTTCCTGTATTTTTTCCAGACTGTGATGCATCTTGCCTCACCTGCTTCGGCCCCCACTCCTCCTCCTGCCTCAGCTGCAGAGAAGGTCAGAGGCTAGACGCCCATGGCCATTGTGTGCCATCAGCCAGCAGTTGCTCGCCTCGCCAGTACGCAGACCAGGACGGGGAATGCCATCCGTGTCACAAATACTGCCACCAGTGCTCAGGTCCTGGCAAAACTCACTGCCTGAGCTGCAACCAGAGACATCTCCTGCTCAGTGAGTCGACTTTGCTCGTGAATTCTCTGCAATCTGCCGCGAAGCTCTGCGAGCATCTGTGACTTGTTTGTTTAGCTGCATGATCACGTGTGTGTTTGTTGGCACAGATGGCACCTGTGTGGCTGAGTGCCCAGCAGGCTACTATGAGGATGAGCCGGGGCAGAAATGTGAACCTTGCCACCCATCCTGTCAGTCCTGCGTTGGAAAGCACAGCCATGAGTGTCTCGCCTGTAAAACCCACCTATTTCGAGAGGGCAAAGAGTGTGTGGAGACCTGCCTGCACAGGTAATTTAACCTTCTCACTGTCCAGCTGCGCCGCCCATCCATCAGATTTAGCGCGGTGGCACAGTGTTGTCATTAATAAAAGATCAGCCTAGTCACATAATGTAACTGTGGACACTAAACCATTGCTTCTCTTCAGTTAGCTGGACAGGGCTGCAGTTTGGAGACAGAGGCTAATTTAGCCTGAGATTTAAATAGCCCTTCACGTGGCCTGTAAAATGCTAATTAGACTTGATTTTATTTGGGGTGCGGTGATTGAGAGAGTTAAATTAATGTGCCGTTAAATTGATGTGCAGTTAAATACTCAAGAGAAAACAAAAGGATACAAAGGCTATTTATTGCTGTGCCACCCTACATACTTTCAGACCTTTACAGGAGCAATGCAGCAAAAAAGAAAATATCACTTAGAATTTATAATGCAGAACCAGTGTCTCACTCTCAGCAGTGCTTTGAAGAGTTTTTTTGAGACTCTGTTCTCTCTGTGATGGTGTCTTGGTCATGTCTGAGTAGTTGTGCAAAGCTGTATGTGAGTGGCTACAGAGAGGAATTTCCTTTGAGGACAAACAAAACTCTAATCTCATTTAATTGCAGCTAATCTATCATAACTTTCTCCCCATCTATCTGATAGTCACTATGGAAACGCAGGCTCAAGGATGTGTGAAAAGTGTGACCCCAGTTGCGGTGAGTGTATTGGGGGCGGGGAGGACAGCTGCCTGAGCTGTGCTCTGGGTCTCATCTACTTGAGGAAAGAAGGCCGCTGCCTCCCCTCGTGCCCTCAGGGATACTACCATGACACTGTGCACAGGACCTGCGAGCACTGCCACGCCAGCTGCAGGACATGCTCAGGTATGAGTGTCCACTCAGCAGTAATTTGATATTCAGCAGAAAAACACACACACAGAGGAGATGAGATATTGATGCTGTTTCCTCTGTGGGCTGCAGATATGAAAGTGGAGGGCTGCTTGGACTCGACCGTTGTAATATTATATACAGTATAGGTTCTTGTGTACTGTACATCCTGCAGTGGTACATTAATTTAAACAATCTTAAAAGAATCAAGTCAAATTACTTCATTTTATACTTTATTACTGTTACTGTCAACACATCAAATAGGAAGACCAAAGCAAACAATAGATGGGTTTCCATCTAAATGAGGCACAAATTTTAACCGTATTTTCAGAAAAACCCAAAAGAAAATTCATATACTTTTGCATCCACTGTTAGGCGAATATTGAGAGTTGATTCATTGAGATAAGCAGTAGGTGATACTAATTCTCAATCAGGTGCCACTGCAGAAGATGTGTCAGTCAAAAGCAAAAGGCAACCTCTGAGGCTGAAAAATAAAGTCAGTGTGGAACTACCAAATACTGCAGTTCCTGTAATGGCTACTTGAGGATTTTTATTTTTATATAACTAACACTTTACATTTTATTAGTTAGTGTTAATTATTGTTATAAATTGGTGTCATTATGTACTCGCTGAATGTGTTCTATTACACTTAGTCGCCTTTACCTTTTATCAATAGACCAACTTTTCCACCTCCCTCAAATGGAAATCTTTTTTTTTTTTTTACAACTAGATAGTTATTATTATTATTATCACCTTTGTTTTTAATGTTCAGTGTTTCCAGTCAGGTGTTTTTAGGCTCCAGTTGAAAATGTGCAATAAGAGAGGTGGATGGAAATGCACTTTGTGTTTTGTACTTTTTTGAACTCCCCAGTGTGTCTGTGGCTCTCCTTAATATCGATTTTGTGACAATTTTATAGGATCGACAATGGGTGCTTTCACAAAATATTTACACAATAAGATTTTTTAGAGGTAACCTTTGAATTGAATCACAATATTGACATAATGGCGATATTGCCCAATCCTTCTTCCTACTAAAGACATAAAAGAACAGATCATAAACATTTCCTTTTTTTTCCAAACAATTTCTTAAAACAACTGGAGCTTGTAAATGTGATATTGATCAGTAATATGAATATAATGACTAAGTGTACATTGTTTCCCACAGATTTAGAATCTATGGCGGCAGCTGATGAGGTGTCTCCTCTTTAAATTTGGACATTTTTTCTGGCCTGTGAACACAGCACAGGCGTAACTTGTCGTGCATTATTTTTTCCCTCTGCAGAATTTTGTGGGGTTTGAGATGCAGAATGAATAATTGATCGCTTTGTCTGGTCAGAGCTGATTAGATCGATGGATGAGAGGAGCAGCTGCTACAGAGGCAGTGAATGCAAACTTTTAGACTCAGTGCAGTTAACAATTAAATGTCACTTTTGCTGCTCCATCAGCGCGCTCCGAGAGTGTGGTGCATGAAACAACGGAGCTGTATATAAATTCCAATAGCACTCCTAATGAACAGTCCAGCTCCAAAAATATAATAATTTGGCGGCAGTTGTTTTGATCATAGCGGGCCGCCACAAATAAATGAATGTGTGGGAAACAATGCTGTTGGGGACTATTTTCAGTCGTAGATGTAGTTTACTAGTTAATACTTCCAGCAGCAGAATGCTGTGTGTGTGTGTGGGATGGACTGAAAGCAAAACATATCAGCATCTTCATCGTAACGAGGAAAGATGTCACCAAGTGTTGGCTGATGTGCTTTGGACAGCAAAGGATCTCTGTGGTACCACTGAGAAATATCAGGCTTTGGCCACACACACGGTACTTGTTAGTAAGATCAATGTATTGTATGTAGTGGGATTTGTTGACAGTAAGAAAAACATGATATTTCCAGACTTGGCCTTTAATTTGTCATTTATCGGCAGGAAAAGACTCTCAGTCGTGTGACTCATGCTACGCTGGATACCTGCTCTCTGATGGCATGTGCGAATCCATGTGCGACATCGGCATGTATCCTGTGATAAAGGTAACCTTTTTTTGAGGTTTTAGTTTCACAAATGTTAACTTTTTATATATATAAAAAAAATCCCTAACCCTGTCCTTGCTTCACCAAAATAATTATTACTAATGTTTTGGCCCCGGGTATCGTATAATGTAATTCAGACTGACTTATTACTGCACCAGGAGAAATCTCAAACAGCGGAGTGAAAATGATTACTGTGTTCAAAATAAATCTCCCGGCTCATGCTGCGAGGCTTCTGACTGAAAGTGTCTGGCAGGTAGATGCATACTAATTGATTAAGCTGAGAGGCAGTGCATCACTTATAGTTGGTACTTTTTTAGAAATGAAAGTTTTGGATTTCTTTGGAGGCAGAGAATCAGTAGTTGTGATGTAAAATGCACGCTGTAGCTGTGTTTTTGGGGATGCAGCGTATTCAGACTTTTCTCCTGCACCTCATCAGGGTTCAGGCCACACTTGTGAAGACTGTGACGACTCCTGTATGGAGTGTCGAGGGCCCGGTCCAGCCAACTGCACCATGTGTCCCACTCAGGCTATCTTAGAAGCTGGAGGGCGCTGTCTGCTTTGTTGCCGCCATGAGGACGAGGAGGAGGAGGCCACAGCGCAGCAGCAGGACTGCTGTAACTGCACCGAGACTCGAGGTAGGCTGGAGATCAGTCTTACTAAGTGAAAGAAAACGGAGGAGGATGGAGAGGCACATGACTTTGTATTAAGTGTGATTTGGTATTGGTATTAAGTGAGAATTTTTAAAAAATATAAATGTATACTGTGCTGAGTCTAAGTGTGTAGAAATTTAAAACCTGCTTGCTTAATGCTACAATACAATGTATGAACTAGTGTTTAGATTATAAATATAAAATGCGTGTATGATGCTACAATGTCCAACAGATATCTACATGTGTAAGAAGAACAATAAGAATATATAAAAAATGCGTAACATATATAATATAGCCGAAATTCAAGATTTGAAAGAATATTGCAAATTTGAATAATTGCTTTTGTTGAATAACTGCACCAATTATTGCAGTTAAGACAGCGTATAAAGAATAATAGTAATTTAAAATCTATTTCATCATAATTTCTTTTTTTTTTCATAACACTGGTAAGATAACTGAAAGAATAATGTGTACAATTATATATGATCAATACAAACACAGCACTTGAAAAAGTATTTTTACCATCAGCTTCTTGTCCTGAAAAGTTCAAAAATTGTGTCCAACTGCTCAAAGTTAAATGTTTTTGTTGTTTCACATTAAGATTTCTGTGTTATATTTTTCTCTCCGTGCTCCTCTCACTGGTTTGATGTGGGCGGGACTTAGTCAGTGTCACATACTTGGTGCACCAGTCATAATATAGCAACATCTGAATCATGTGACAACAGTTGGTGGGTTGAAAGGCCACGGACAATTAAAGCTGACCCACACTGTCAGGTCAAGTTTTCATGTTTTAAACTTTTATTTAATAGTACCTAAGTATTTTTTTAAAAAACTTTTTTTTTATTGCTTTTTTAGTGAGTATTTCATGTTTAAGAGAATTATAACCAAGGGCTAAAAATTAAGAGTACTTAATGAAACCTAAATCTTTATGATGAATAAATGTTGTATTTGCATCTTTACTTCAATGAGCAGTGTTTTTAGACAATTAATTCTTCAATTTTTTTTGCGCCTTGCATGTACAGCCTGTAGATCGGACATTCTCAGCTTGCTTTGTACGGGGACCACTTTTGCAAAAGACAGGAGGCCAGGGGCCAGTTACTAAACAAACAATGTTGTTCATAATTACATATGCAATGAATTTCTTGTTTTCAATCTTTCAACATTTGCTGTCCTCACTCGTCCTTGCAGCAGCTCCACACAGGTCAGGTGAACACAGGGGTGTTTGTAGGATTTGAGGACATTTGAGGGCTCAGACCTCTGTTGGAGGGTCCGGGGCATCCACCGCAGGCACTTTCTGTAAACAAGCTCTATATTTCTTTCTTAATTTATTTTTTAAATGCCCTCTGGCTCCTTATGTAAATTTAAAGAACAACAAAATTTACAATCATTGTGAATCAGAAAATGATCAGCAGGCCACCTGGCCCCCCATTGCAGGCCAGATTTTGGCCGGTGTTGAGTTGTGCTGCTGTTGATCTTCCCCTCAGCTGGCATACAGCCTGAACAAAGGCCAGTCTGTGTGTGTGAGAAGGGAGAGGAAAAAAGTGCAAATCATTTGCTGCTGCTTGTTAAGCTTATCACTGTGAGCGCATGGAAATAACTGAAGGTGAGTCAGATGAGCATATTAATGTTTTTATCAGCTCCTTGTCTCGTCTGGATTGTAGTAACTTGTCAGTGAAAAGACAGATTTTGGCAAGTAAATCTAAAAAAGAGCATTTTGAATAGTGAGTTGGTCCTGTCCCCCTCTTCCCTAGCAGAAATTGCAACCTTGCAGACACCAGAAAAACAACAAATCTCCACATTTGAAAGGCTGAAACCAGTTAATGTGACATCTGACTGATCAATCAGTCAACAGTGTCTAAAACCTCTTTGTCATGGTGGTTTTGTAGGAGAGTGCGTCCTCAGCACCAACTTGCCGTTCAGGAATGAGGAGGAAGAGGAGGCCAGAGGTAACCTCGCAATCTTCGTCATCGCCTGCGTCCTGTTGGTGCTCGGACTGGTGGCTGTCGTCTTCATCATCAGGCACTCCCGCTCCAAGAGAGCGCCCCCGGACATCACTCCCCGCGGCTACGAGAAGCTGGGCTCCGGTGGGGGATACGGAGGTAGCAGCAGACATGGCGGCTACAGCTCTGCCTCCTCTGCATCTTACAGCGGCCGCGCCAGCTCCTCTGGAGGTCGCTTCCAAGAGGCGCAGTTGGTTGACATCGCTGACCGCCGCTCTGGGGGGAAGGACGATGATGATGACGATGATGAGGATGAGGACATTGTTTACATGGGCCAAGACGGCACCGTGTACAGGAAGTTCCGGTACGGACAGCTGGGAGAGGACAATGAGGACGAGTTGGAGTACGATGACGAGAGCTACACGTTCCGGTGAAGTAAAAGAATTTCTTTAAGGAAACATTTCTCTTCCAGATTCCTCCTCTCTCTGTTTCTCTGCCTCGCTCTCTCCTCTGTGCTTCTTTTTCTCCTCCTGCCCTCAGGGACAGACCCATTTATCCTTCACTGAATATGAGCTGAACCAAATGAGACATGAGAAGCTATTTATAATGAGCCGCATTTTACAACTGCTATCCATTCACAAAATATGCTGCAGAAAAATCCCATGTTGTTTGGCATAATGAAGGACTTTTTACATATTAACACTTGGTTTTCCGGGCTGTGTTTAGAGTATGACGACTTCCTGCATATATAACATAACTTATCATGGGCTTTTAACAGTTTTGACAGTTTCAGTAACCCTTTAATGTCCTCCTCAAGAAAACAGCAATGGAATTTTTTTTCCCTTGCATTTTTAAATTTTATTGCGGCATTATAAATAATGAACATACCCCATAAATTTTTAAAATATAGGCCTCTACCAAGCGGCTGAGATGGCCCTTCACGGTAATTGTAAAACAGAAAGAAAAAATTACAAAACATGTACCGTTATAATGCTTGTAATATGTTAGTATTCTGACATGTCAATTTTTGACAATGGAATTAGTCCTATTACCTTTAGTAGTATTAGTAGTAGTATTTTACGTATGTATTCTAGATATTTACCATGACATTAATGTTTTTTTTTTCTTGAAAATTCTGAATTTTTTAACTTAGGTCATTACCTTTACCATAAAAGGTCAACTCAGCCGCTAGGTAAAGCATGGCTTTAGACGCTAAAAAGAAGATATTTACGAAATAATTTCTGTGAAATTATTTCAGCAAATATATAATGGATAGCGTTAAATTGTATCATTTAAAAACAATCATCTATAAATGATAAGAATTTTTTTTTCTTAGAAAATAGTCAATTTTAACGACAGAAGACTAACTTTACTGTAAAAGGACAAATCAACCATTTGCTAGAGCATGTTTAAAAAATAAAAGCCCATCGTGTCTGGAGTGACTCTTTGATTTACTTCCTGTAGGAGGTGAACTGAAAAGGCAGACTATTTTAAGACAGACATTTTATAGATTTTTTTGAGCGTAAAAAATACCTACACTAAATGGTAGAGATAAGTTGATCAGGTGAAGTTAAATTCAATGCATTTTTCATCAGGATACAGTGACTCAAAATGTGCTCTACCAAATGCTTAAGCAGGACATTAAAGGGTTTAATTTTATTAATCATATTATTCATCTTTTTAGTTGTTGTGGTGTTGATAAGCATCTTAATTTTGATGAATCATGGTATTTATTTTGCTTTTCTATATTTCTGTATGTTTGCTGGCATTGAATTTTAATTTGAAGCTGTGTTCTGTTTAAATAAAGTGTTGAAAGATATGCAGGAATATTCAAGAGTAAGTCATGGTGTCACAGGGCGAAAACAGACCCAATCGCTTTGCTGCTAAATGAGCGCTCAGTGTCCAAAGAACAAATCATGGCTGAAAGTAACATTCAGTCCATTTTTATTGAATTACTAGACAGTGAACCATAATTTCTTTGCTCATCCTCAATAAACCATCAAAGAGGACCATCAGTTATCTATGAGGGGACATGCACTGATGCACAAACACACACATGCGTGTGGACACACACACAGACGATATTGTGCTTTACAGAAATCCCATCTTTTATGCACTCTGTGGTTTCTCCCTGATGATCAGGGAGAAGCTGAAGAGACGATGCCCAGTTTATGTAACTGACAGAAACAGATTGAAAACACACACTCACATACACACACACATATTTGCAGACATGCTCTCACATTGCACTTAAACTTGGTTTCCTATTTATCATATTCATCCTTGGTTTCAGATAGATTCTATAAAGTTTCTATTTGTAGATAGATTTTAAAACGAGTATTAAGACAGAGGAGTGGATTGCTCAAATGCAGTAGTTGGTCATCATCTATGGCACAAGGGTTTTTTTTTTTTTTGGCCACACCATGTGCTTTTATTGTAGATTACTGATACACAAGTATCCTGTTTATCTGAAATACTGAGAGTGTGTGTGACCAGTAAAGGGTGATATTATTGCTTGACTGCTTCTCATGCACAACTCAACTACAACACTATAGACTCTACAAATGGATTTTGAGCAGTGCACTGTCTGGAGTGTAATTGCATTCTCTATCCTACCGTGAACGACGATGCTACTCTGTAGGTGTCGCCAAGCATCACACTTGACTATAGAGCTCTCTGGATTGCAGGTGTAAAGGTACAGTTGATGCTACAGCAGCCAGAAAGAATGACATCTAACAGGTACTATTGCAAGTTGTCTTATTAAACTCCAGTGTCTAATTGACATACACTGACACACACGCACTCACACTAATGAGCCTTTGTCCTTGTTTTCCAGCTCCTACCGTACAATACGACAGTGAGAACATTGAGATGACCCATCCATTTATGATGTTTGGGTTTAAGAGCTGCTGGCACCAGCTGCGTCTGGTCTGCTGGGAAGACGAGAGGAACAAAACAGAGACGTTAAAGATAGGTATGTTTACAGACTGCTGACACAAGACCATTTCTCTTCCATGTGTGAACTTAAACGTCTTAGAGGACTTACTCTGTTCTGCCTGCTGCCGTTGGCTCCGGTCCCAGCAGAAAACTATTCATTCTTGAATGAGAGAGAAAACAAACAGAGTGCTTTTTAGCGCAGAATTTATTGTTGTGGAGTGTTGTAATGCACTGGTATTGTGGAAATTCTTAGACACATGCAACTTATGATTCGATGCACAATTAATCAGCCAGAGATTAGTGTGTGAATTCTACAGTGTCGGGCCAACAATTATTATCAGTGTAATAGATCACTCTGCAATAAGGACTGGCTCATTTATTTTACTGTAATGATAAATGAGATGAAAGCGATGCATTTAGCATCTTTAGCAACTTTTTTTCCCCTGTGTCCTTCCTGTAATTGCAACCATAGCCAAATCCAATTGGTCCTCATCCAGCAGAAGAGTCCCTGTGATCTAAAAGTGAGCCATCTGATAAATGAGCACTCCAGCCAAGGATAAAACTGAAGCAGGGGCCACTGCCTCCGCGTAGGGAAGTAATGAGAGGCAGGAGAGTCAATGCTTACTTTGAGTTCTCCGCTGCTTCCTTCAGTTCCTTGTCAAGTCTAGGGTGAGAGTTCAAATGACAAGATGAAAATAAAGACATTTAATAGGACAAGTCAGGCATGGAGGAGGTAGGGGCGGTGCACAGTTTGGGGACTTGGAGGGACCCACCTAATGATGCACTCGGGGATCTGGATGCAGTCCATGGGGATGAATTCCTGCAGTTCATCCAAACTGTTCACATACTTAATCTTACTGCTGAACTTGGCGCTGTAACAGGGGCAACATATACACACACAGACACATTAAAACAAGTGCAATGACAGGGTTATGAAAAGCACAATAAAAGTAACCGGCTCGGCATCAGTCTGTTTTTCTTTGAAAAGTGAAACTTTAGTAGTTTACCCTTTGAAACATAGATCAACATCACTTTTCTTGTGCTGCATTCAGATGCTTTTCACAAGTTTTTAAACCTTTGATCCCTGAGCAAATTGTTTTCTTTCAAAAACACAGGCGATGAGCAACTTAGCAAGAGATGTTCAGAAAATTGCAAGAAATGAGTAAATTTAGAAAATTAAGTAAGAAGCTGGGGGGAAAAAAACTCAAGAGAGCTATATTTAAAGTTATCATAACTATGTATTTAAAGTTTTTTTGACAGAATTATCATAATTATCAAGCCTTTTATCCAAGGTCATTTGTTTTTTTTCTAAATTCCTTTTTTCTAATTATCAGGTAATTTTTAATCTTTTTACAACTTTATTGCCAATTTCTGGGACATTTCTTTTTAAGTTGCTAACTGTCTTTTTTTTTTTTAAAAAAAAAAAAAAGAAATCAAGCCAATTTGCCCAGGTTTTAAAAGGTTAACTCGGCTGAAGTGGGCCACTGAACACAAACAAGACTACGAGTTTACAGCCACGTTAGCTGCTGTGTGAGACTTTACTTTTAACAATGCTTTGAATTAAATGCTAACCTCAGCTTGCAAACATACTGATGTTAACAGGTATAATGTTAACCACGTTTTTCCGTCGTTCCGTTGACACAAAGTACAGCTGAGGCTTATGGTAATGTTGTTTGTTCTGGAGGTATTTAGTTACACTAAAGTATTAGACAGAAGAAAGTGACCTGATGATGGAAATAGAGATCACAGGTCACAGGATCACCAAAGTTACTAAAATTCATCATAAGGAAGAAATGACATGACATATTTTCAGTGAAATCCATCTGATAGTTCTAAAACTATTAAAAGTGGGATCATTCGTACCTGATGAATGGCTTGGTGATGGCGAGAATGGTCCTGATAAACCATGATGGATGGAGAATAATGAAAGATTTCAAATTCTTCCTGAGCCTAAAGAGAACAAATTATGTACTGCGTTAGGTGTGGTTAAATATCCATGTTTCATTTTCACTTTTATAAAGTGAAGATGCAAATCATTAACACAAGTCATGCCACTGTAATCTCTCACAAAATTATATTATTATCACATAATAATATAGTAATTTGGGCAGACCTTCTGTCAATCATCTGATAGCATTTCTTCAGCCAACCAAGACCAGGCATTCTCCTGTGGGGTGTGGCTCCATTCAGGTACACGATCATATAGTCTTCTGCCACCATCAGCTCCAGTGTGCTGATCACATAGCTGAAAAAGTCGTAGTACAGTATGTTATTAAGAATGTCATTGTACTGTATTTTCAAAATGTTAAAAAAGAGTCATATTACAGACATATGGAAAAGTGTCATTACAAAAAGTGATCAAAAAGTAAGTGTAGCATGTAGTTTGTA